>NC_034174.2:16718052-16956455 GCF_002021735.2 Oncorhynchus kisutch | reverse complement strand
TGTGTGTGGATTGCATGGCTCAGTGTGTGCGTGTGTTTGTGGAGCATGGCTCAGTGTGTGTGTGTGTGTGTGGATTGCATGGCTCAGTGGTGTGTGTGGTGTGTGGATTGCATGGCTCAGTGTGTGTGTGTGGGTGGATTGCATGGCTCAGTGTGTGTGTGGATTGCATGGCTCAGGTGGTTTGTGGATTGCATGGCTCAGTGTGGTTTGTGGAATGCATGGCTCAGTGTGTTTGTGGATTGCATGGCTCAGGTGTTTGTGGATTGCATGGCTCAGTGTGTGTGTGGATTGGATTGAATGGCGCAGTGTGTTTGTGGATTGCATGGCTCAGTGTGTTTGTGGATTGCATGGCTCAGGTGTTGTGTGTGGATTGCATGGCTCAGTGTGTGTGTGGATTGCATGGCTCAGTGTGTGTGTGTGGATTGCATGGCTCAGTGTGTGTGTGGATTGCATGGCTCGTGTGTGTGTGGATTGCATGGCTCAGTGTTGTTTGGATTGCATGGCTCAGTGTGTGGTGTGTGTGTGTGGATTGCATGGCTCAGTGTGTGGTGTGGATTGCATGGCTCAGTGTGTGTGTGTGGATTGCATGCTCAGTGTGTGGTGTGGGTTGCATGGCTCAGTGTGTGTTTGTGGGTTGTGTGGTTGCATGGCAGTGTGTATGGGGTTGCATGGCTCTGTGTGTGTGAATGGGGTTGCATGGCTCTGGTGGGGGGGCTGCATGCTCTGTGAGGGGGGGGGCTACATGGCTCTGTGTGTGTGGGTTGCATGGCTGTGTTTGTGTGTGTGTGGGTTGCATGGCTGTGTGTGTGGGTTGCATGGCTGTTTGTGTGGGTTGCATGGCTGTGTGTGTGTGTGGGTTGCATGGCTGTGTGTGTGGGTTGCATGGCTCAGTGTGTGCGTCAGGGGGGGTGGGGGGTTGCATGGCTCAGTGTGGGCTGCATTGCTCAGTGTGTGTGGGTTGCATGGCTGTGTGTGTGTGGGGTTGCATGGCTGTGTGTGTGTGTGTGTGTGTGTGTGTGTGGGGATGCATGACTCAGTGTGGGTGTGGGGGTTGCATGAATCGTTGTGTGTTTGGGGGGTTACATGGCTCAGTGTTTATTGGTTGCGTGGCTCAGTTTTTGCGGGGGGGTTACATGGCTCAGTGTGTGTGTGGGGGCTGCATGGCTCTGTTTTTGGGGGCTGCATGGCTCAGTGTGTGTGTGGGGGCTGCATGGCTCAGTGTGTGTGTGTGGGGGCTGCATGGCTCAGTGTGTGTGTGGGGGCTGCATGGCTCAGTGTGTGTGTGGGGGCTGCATGGCTCAGTGTGTGTGGGGTGGGGGCTGCATGGCTCAGTGTGAGTGTGGGGCTGCATGGCTCAGTGTGAGTGTGGGGGGCTGCATGGCTCAGTGTGTGTGGGGGGGGGTTGCATGGCTCAGTGTGTGTGTGGGGGGGGGGTTGCATGGCTCAGTGTGTGTGTGGGGGGGTAGCATGGCTCAGTGTGTGTAGGGGGGGTAGCATGGCTCAGTGTGGTGTGGGGGGGGTTGCATGGCTCAGTGTGTGTGTGTGGGGGGGGTTGCATGGCTCAGTGTGTGTGTGTGTGTGCTGCATGGCTCAGTGTGTGTGTGTGGGATTGCATGGTCAGTGTGTGTGTGTGGATTTGCATGGCTCAGTGTGTGTGTGTGTGGATTGCATGGCTCAGTGTGGTGTGTCTGTGTGGTGTGGATTGCATGGCTCAGTGTGTGTGTGTGTGTGTGTGGGTTGCATGGCTCAGTGGTTGGGGGGCTGCATGGCTCAGTGCGTGTGGGGGTTGCATGGCTCAGTGGTGGGGCTGCATGGCTCTGTGGGTTGGGGGGGGGGGGGGGGGGGGTGCATGGCAGTGTGTGGGTGGAGGCTGCATGGCTCTGTGTGGGGGGAGGCTGCATGGCTCTGTGTGGGGGGAGGCTGCATGGCTCTGTGGGGGGGCTGCATGGCTCTGTGTGTGTGGGTTGCACGGCTGTGTGTGTGGGTTGCATGGCTGTGTGGGTTGCATGGCTGTGTGTGTGGGTTGCATGGCTGTGTGTGTGGGTTGCATGGCTCAGTGGTTGGGGGTGCTGCATGGCTCAGTGCGTGTGTCGGGGGGTTGCATGGCTCAGTGTGTGTGCGGGGGGGTTGCATGGCTCTGTGTGGGGGGCTGCATTGCTGTGTGTGGGTTGCACGGCTGTGTGTGTGTGGGTTGCACGGCTGTGTGTGTGTGGGTTGCATGGTTGTGTGTGTGGGTTGCATGGCTCAGTGTGTGTGTGGGGGGGTTGCATGGCTCAGTGTGTGTGGGTTGCATGGCTCAGTGTGTGTGTGGGGGGGTTGCATGGCTCAGTGTGTGTGTGGGGGGGGTTGCATGGCTCAGTGTGGGTGTGGGGGGGGGTGTGGGGGTGGGTAGCATGGCTCAGTGTGTGGGGGGGGGTGCATGGCTCAGTGTGTGTGGGGGGGTTGCATGGCTCGGTGTGTGTGCTGCATGGCTCAGTGTGTGTGTGTGGATTGCATGGCTCAGTGTGTGTGTGGATTGCATGGCTCAGTGTGTGTGTGGATTGCATGGCTCAGTGTGTGTGGATTGCATGGCTCAGTGTGTTTGGTTCGCATGGCTCAGTGCGTGTGTCGGGGGGTTGCATGGCTCAGTGTGTGTGTGGGGGGGTGCATGGCTCAGTGTGTGTGTGGGGGGGTTGCATGGCTCAGTGTGTGTGTGGGGGGGTTGCAATGGCTCAGTGTGTGTGTGGGGGGGTTGCATGGCTCAGTGTGTGTGTGGGGGGGTTGCATGGCTCAGTGTGTGTGTGGGGGGGTTGCATGGCTCTGTGTGTGTGGGGGGGTTGCATGGCTCTGTGTGTGTGGGGGGGTTGCATGGCTCTGTGTGGGGGGCTGCATGGCTGTGTGTGTGTGGGTTGCACGGCTGTGTGTGGGTTGCATGGTTGTGTGTGTGTGTGTGTGTGGGTTGCATGGCTGTGTGTGTGTGGGTTGCATGGCTGTGTGTGGGTTGCATGGCTCTGTGTGTGTGTGGGTTGCATGGCTCTGTGTGTATGTGGGGATGCATGGCTCAGTGTGTGTGTGGGGGTTGCATGGCTCAGTGTGTGTGGGGGGAGGCTGCATGGCTCTGTGTGGGGGGGCTGCATGGCTGTGTGGGTTGCACGGCTGTGTGTGGGTTGTGCATGGTTGTGTGTGTGTGTGGGTTGCATGGCTGTGTGTGTGTGTTGCATGGCTGTGTGTGTGGGTTGCATGGCTCAGTGTGTGTGTGTGTGTGTGGGTTGCATGGCTCAGTGTGTGTGTGGGGGGGTTGCATGGCTCAGTGTGTGTGTGTGGGTTGCTTGGCTCAGTGTGTGTGTGTGTGTGTGGGTTGCATGGCTCAGTGTGTGTTTGGGGGGGTTGCATGGCTCAGTGTGTTGTGTGGGTTGCATGGCTCAGTGTGTGTGTATGGGTTTGCATGGGCTCAGTGTGTGGTATGGGTTGCATGGCGCAGTGTGTGTATGGTTGCATGCTCAGTGTGTGTATGGGTTGCAGGCTCAGTGTGTGTGTATGGTTGCATGGCTCAGTGATGGTGTGGTATGGGTTTGCATGGCTCAGTGTGTGTGGTGTGTGGGGTTGCATGGCTCAGTATTGTGTGTGTGGTTGCAATGGCTCAGTGTGGTGTTGGGGGGGTTGCATGGCTCAGGTGATGTGTGGTGTGGGTTGCAGTGGCTTCAGTGTGTGTGTATCGGGTTGCATGGCGTACAGTGGTGTTGTGTATGGGTTGCATTGGCTCAGTGGTGTCGGTATGGGTTTGCATGGCGCTCAGTGTGTGTGATTATGGGTTGCATGGCTCACGTGTGTGTCGTATGGGTTGCATGGCTGCAGTGTGGTGTGTGGTGTGGGGTTGCATGTGCTCAGTTGTAGGTGTGTGTGTGGGTTGCGGATGGCTCTGTGGTGGGGCGGGCTGCACTGGCTCTGTGTGTGTGTGGGATTGCATGGCTCTGTGGTGTGGATTGCATGGCTTCAGTGTGTGTGTGTGGATTGCATGGCTCAGTGTTGTGTGATGAGGATTGCATGGCTCAGTGTGGTGTGTGTGGGATTGCTATGGCTCAGATGTGTGTGGTGTGTGGATTGCATGGCTGCCAGTGCTGTGTGTGTGATTGCATGCATGGCTCCAGTGTGTGTTGGGTTGCATGGCTCAGGTGTGTGTGTGGATTGCATGGCTCAGTGTGTGTGGTGTGGATTGCATGGCTCAGTGTGTGTGTGTGGATTGCATGGCTCAGTGTGTGTGTGGGTTGCATGGCTCAGTGTGTGTGGGTTGCATGGCTCAGTGTGTGTGTGTGTGTGTGTGTGTGGGTTGCATGGCTCAGTGTGTGTGTGGGTTGCATGGCTCTGTGTGTGTGGGTTGTATGGCTCTGTGTGTGTGTGGGCTGCATGGCTCTGTGTGTGGGGGGAGGCTGCATGGCTCTGTGTGGGGGGGCTGCATGGCTGTGTGTGTGTGTAGTTTGCCTGGCTCAGTGTGTGTGTATGGGTTGCATGGCTCAGTGTGTGTGTGTGTATGGGTTGCATGGCTCAGTGGTTGGGGGGGCTGCATGGCTCAGTGTGTGTGGGGGTTGCGTGGCTCAGTGTGTGTGTGGGGGTTGCGTGGCTCAGTGTGTGTGTGGGGGTTGCGTGGCTCAGTGTGTGTGGGGGTTGCGTGTCTCAGTGTGTGTGTGGGGGTTGCGTGTCTCAGTGTGTGTGTGGGGGCTGCATGGCTCAGTGCGTGTGGGGGTTGCATGGCTCAGTGTGTGGGCTGCATGGCTCTGTGTGTGTGTGGGGGGAGGCTGCATGGCTCAGTGCGTGTGGGGGTTGCATGGCTCAGTGTGTGTGTGGGTTGCACGGCTCAGTGTGTGTGTGGGGGGTTGCATGGTTCAGTGGTTGGGGGGCTTGCATGGCTCAGTGTGTGTGGGGGTTGCATGGCTCAGTGTGGTGTGTGTGGGTTGCATGGCTCAGTGTGGTGTGTGTGGGTTGCAATGGCTCAGTGTGTCTGTGTAGGTGTTGCATGACTCAGTGGTGTGTGTGTTGTGTGTGTATGGGTTTGCATGGCTCAGTGTGTGTGTGTGTGTATGGGTTGCATGGCTCAGTGTGTGTGTGTGTGTATGGGTTGCATGGCTCAGTGTGTTGTGTGTGTGTATGGGTTGCATGGCTCAGTGTGTGTGTGTGTGTATGGGTTCATGGCTTCAGTGTGTGTGTGTATGGGTGCATGGCTCAGTGTGTGTGTGTATGGGTTGCATGGCTCAGTGTGTGTGTGTATGGGTTGCATGGCTCAGGTGTGTGTGTGTGGGTTGCATGGCTGTGTGTGTGTGTGGTGTGTGGGTTTGGATGGCTCTGTGTTTGTGGGGGCTGCATGGCTCAGTGTGTGGGCTGCATGGCTCTGTGTGTGGGTTGCATGGCTGTGTGTGTGTGGTTTTGCCTAGCTCAGTGTGTGTATGGGTGCATGGCTCAGTGGTTGGGGGTGCTGCATGGCTCAGTGCGTGTGTCGGGGGGGTTGCATGGCTCAGTGTGTGTGTGGGGGGGGGTTGCATGGCTCTGTGTGTGTGGGGGGGGTTGCATGGCTCTGTGTTGGGGGCTGCATGGCTCTGTGTGTGGGTTGCATGGCTCAGTGTGTGTGTGTTGCATGGCTCAGTGTGTGTGTGTGTGTTGCATGGCTCAGTGTGTGTGTGTGTGTTGCATGGCTCAGTGTGTGTGTGGGGGTTTCATGGCTCAGTGTGTGTGTGTGTATGGGTTGCATGGCTCAGTGTGTGTGTGTGTGTGTATGGGTTGCATGGCTCAGTGTGTGTGTGTGTATGGGTTGCATGGCTCAGTGTGTGTGTGTATGGGTTGCATGGCTCAGTGTGTGTGTGTGTGTGTGTGGGTTGCATGGCTCTGTGTGTGTGGGGGTTGCATGGCTCAGTGTGCGGGCTGCATGGCTCTGTGTGTGTGGGGGGGCTGCATGGCTCTGTGTGTGGGTTGCATGGCTGTGTGTGTGGGTTGCATGGCTGTGTGTGTGGTTTGCCTGGCTCAGTGTGTGTGTATGGGTTGCATGGCTCAGTGTGGTGTGTATGGGTTGCATGGCTCAGTGCGTGTGTCGGGGGGTTGCATGGCTCTGTGTGTGTGTGGGTTGCGTGGCTCTGTGTGGGCGGGTAGCATGGCTCTGTGTGAGGGGGCTGCATGGCTCTGTGTGTATGTGGGGGGGGCTGCATGGCTCTGTGTGTGTGTGGTGGATTGCATGGCTCAGTGTGTGTGGATTGCATGGCTCAGTGTGTGTGGATTGCATGGCTCAGTGTGTGTGTGTGGATTGCATGGCTCAGTGTGTGTGTGTGGATTGCATGGCTCAGTGTGTGTGTGGATTGCATGGCTCAGTGTGTGTTGTGTGGATTGCATGGCTCAGTGTGTGTGTGTGTGGATTGCATGGCTCAGTGTGTGTGTGTGTGGATTGCATGGCTCAGTGTGTGTGTGTGTGGATTGCATGGCTCAGTGTGTGTGTGTGTGGATTGCATGGCTCAGTGTGTGTGTGTGTGGATTGCATGGCTCAGTGTGTGTGTGGATTGCATGGCTCAGTGTGTGTGTGGGTTGCATGGCTTCTGTGTGTGGGGGGAGGCTGCATGGCTCTGTGTGTGTTGGTTGCATGGCTGTGTGTGTAGTTTGCCTGGCTCAGTGTGTGTGTATGGTTGCATGGCTCAGTGTGTGTGTGTATGGGTTGCATGGCTCAGTGTGTGTGTATGGGTTGCATGGCTCAGTGTGTGTGTGTATGGGTTGCATGGCTCAGTGTGTGTGTATGGGTTGCATGGCTCAGTGTGTGTGTGTGTGGGTTGCATGGCTGTGTGTGTGTGTAGTTTGCCTGGCTCAGTATGTGTGTATGGGTTGCATGGCTCAGTGTGTGTGTGTATGGGTTGCATGGCTCAGTGGTTGGGGGGGCTGCATGGCTCAGTGTGTGTGTGGGTTGCGTGGCTCAGTGTGTGTGTGGGGGTTGCGTGTCTCAGTGTGTGTGTGGGGGCTGCATGGCTCAGTGCGTGTGGGGGTTGCATGGCTCAGTGCGTGTGGGGGTTGCATGGCTCAGTGTGTGGGCTGCATGTCTCAGTGTGTGTGTGGGGGGCTGCATGGCTCAGTGCGTGTGGGGGTTGCATGGCTCAGTGTGTGTGGGCTGCATGGCTCAGTGTGTGTGTGGGTTGCACGGCTCAGTGTGTGTGGGGGGTTGCATGGTTCAGTGGTTGCGGGGCTGCATGGCTCAGTGTGTGTGGGGGTTGCATGGCTCAGTGTGTGTGTGTGGGTTGCATGGCTAAGTGTGTGTGTGTGGGTTGCATGGCTAAGTGTGTGTGTGTGGGTTGCATGGCTCAGTGTGTGTATGGGTTGCATGGCTCAGTGTGTCTGTGTATGGGTTGCATGGCTCAGTGTGTGTATGGGTTGCATGGCTCAGTGTGTGTATGGGTTGCATGGCTCAGTGTGTGTGTGTGTATGGGTTGCATGGCTCAGTGTTGTGTGTGTATGGGTTGCATGGCTCAGTGTGTGTGTGTGTATGGTAGTTGTGTGTGTATGGTTGCATGGCTCAGTGTGTGTGTGTATGGGTTGCATGGCTCAGTGTGTGTGTGTGTGTGTGGGGGGGGGGGGGGGGTTGGATGGCTCTGTGTGGGGGTTGCATGGCTCTGTGTGTGTGGGGGGGCTGCATGGCTCTGTGTGGGCTGCATGGCTCTGTGTGTGTGGGGGGGCTGCATGGCTCTGTGTGTGGGTTGCATGGCTGTGTGTGTGTGTATGGGTTGCCTAGCTCCAGTGTGTGTGTATGGGTTGCATGGCTCAGTGTGTGTGTATGGGTTGCATGGCTCAGTGGTTGGGGGTGCTGCATGGCTCCAGTGCGTGTGTCGGGGGGTTGCATGGCTCAGTGTGTGTGTGGGGGGGTTGCATGGCACAGTGTGTGTGGGGGGGGGTTGCATGGCTCTGTGTGTGTGGGGGGGGGGGGTTGCATGGCTCTGTGTGGGGGGCTGCATGGCTCTGTGTGTGTGTGTGGGTTGCATGGCTCAGTGTGTGTGTGTGGGTTGCATGGCTCAGTGTGTGTGTGTGTGTGTGTTGGATGGCTCAGTGTGTGTGTGTGTGTATGGGTTGCATGGCTCAGTGTGTGTGTGTGTGTATGGGTTGCATGGCTCAGTGTGTGTGTGTGTATGGGTTGCATGGCTCAGTGTGTGTGTGTGGGTTGCATGGCTCTGTGTGTGTGGGGGTTGCATGGCTCAGTGTGTGGCTGCATGGCTCTGTGTGTGTGGGGGGCTGCATGGCTCTGTGTGTGGGTTGCATGGCTGTGTGTGTGTGGTTTGCCTGGCTCAGTGTGTGTGTATGGGTTGCATGGCTCAGTGTGTGTGTGTGGGGGGGTACCATTCTGGGCATGGCTCGTGTTTGGTGGGGGGCTGCATGGCTCTGTGTGTATGTGTGGGGGGCTGCATGGCTCTGTGGTGTATGTGTGTGTGGATTGCATGGCTCAGTGTGTGTGTGTGGTGGATTGCATGGCTCAGTGTGTGTGTGTGTGTGGATTGCATGGCTCAGTGTGTGTGTTGTGGATTGCTGCTCAGTGGTGTGTGTGTGGATTGCATGGCTCAGTGTGTGTGTGTGGATTGCATGGCTCAGTGTGTGTGTGTGGATTGCATGGCTCAGTGTGTGTGTGTGTGGATTGCATGGCTCAGTGTGTGTGTGTGTGTGGATTGCATGGCTCAGTGTGTGTGTGTGGTGTGGATTGCATGGCTCAGTGTGTGTGTGTGTGGATTGCATGGCTCAGTGTGTGTGTGTGTGGATTGCATGGCTCAGTGTGTGTGTGGTGTGGATTGCATGGCTCAGTGTGTGTGTGTGTGGATTGCAATGGCTCAGTGTGTGTGTGTGTGGATTGCATGGCTCAGTGTGTGTGTGTGTGGATTGCATGGCTCAGTGTGTGTGTGTGTGTGGATTGCATGGCTCAGTGTGTGTGTGTGTGTGGATTGCATGGCTCAGTGTGTGTGTGTGGATTGCATGGCTCAGTGTGTGGTGTGTGTGATTGCATGCTCAGTGTGTGTGTGTGTGGATTGCATGGCTCTGTGTGTGTGTGTGTGGCTGCATGGCTCTGTGTGTGGGGGGAGGCTGCATGGCTCTGTGTGTGGGTTGCCATGGCTGTGTGTGTAGTTTGCCTGGCTCAGTGTGTGTGTATGGGTTGCATGGCTCAGTGTGTGGTGTATGGGTTGCATGCTCAGTGTGTGTATGGTTGCATGGCTCAGTGTGTGTGTGTATGGGTTGCATGGCTCAGTGTGTGTTGTGTATGGGTTGCATGGCTCAGTGGTTGGGGGGGCTGCATGGCTCAGTGCGTGTGGGGGTTGCATGGCTCAGTGTGTGTGTGGGCTGCATGGCTCAGTGTGTGTGTGGGCTGCATGGCTCAGTGTGTGTGTGGGTTGCATGGCTCAGTTTGTGTGGGGGGGTTGCATGGCTCAGTGGTTGGGGGGCTGCATGGCTCAGTGTGTGTGGGGGTTGCATGGCTCAGTGTTGTGGGTTGCATGGCTCAGTGTGTTGTGTGTGGGTTGCGTAGCTCAGTGTGTGTGTGTGTGGGTTGCGTAGCTCAGTGTGTGTGTGTGTGTGTGTGGGTTGCGTGGCTCAGTGTGTGTGTGTGTGTGGGGGGCTGCATGGCTCTGTGTGTGGGGGCTGCATGGCTCAGTGTGTGGGTTGCATGGCTCAGTGTGTGTGTGGGGGGTTGCATGGTTCAGTGGTTGGGGGTTTGCATGGCTAAGTGTGTTGTGGGTTGCATGGCTCTGTGTGTGTGTGTATGGGTTGCATGGCTCAGTGTGTGTGTGTGTGTGTATGGGTTGCATGGCTCAGTGTGTGTGTGTGTGTGTATGGGTTGCATGGCTCAGTGTGTGTGTGTGTGTATGGGTTGCATGGCTCAGTGTGTGGTGGGTTGCATGGCTCAGTGTGTGTGTGTGTGTGTGTATGGGTTGCATGGTTCAGTGGTTGGGGGTGCTACATGGCTCAGTGTGTGTGTGGGGGGGTTGCATGGCTCTGTGTGGGGGGCTGCATGGCTCTGTGTGTGTGTGGATTGCATGGCTCAGTGTGTGGATTGCATGGCTCAGTGTGTGGATTGCATGGCTCAGTGTGTGTTTGTGGGTTGCATGGCTCAGTGTGTGGGTTGCATGGCTGTGTGTGTAGTTTGCCTGGCTCAGTGTGTGTGTATGGGTTGCATGGCTCAGTGTGTGTGTGTATGGGTTGCATGGCTCAGTGTGTGTGTGTGTATGGGTTGCATGGCTCAGTGTGTGTGTGTATGGGTTGCATGGCTCAGTGTGTGTGTGTATGGGTTGCATGGCTCAGTGTGTGTGTGTATGGGTTGCATGGCTCAGTGGTTGGGGGGCTGCATGGCTCAGTGCGTGTGGGGGTTGCATGGCTCAGTGTGTGTGTGGGCTGCATGGCTCAGTGTGTGTGTGGGCTGCATGGCTCAGTGTGTGTGTGGGTTGCATGGCTCAGTGTGTGTGGGGGGTTGCATGGCTCAGTGGTTGGGGGGCTGCATGGCTCAGTGTGTGTGGGGGTTGCATGGCTCAGTGTGTGGGTTGCATGGCTCAGTGTGTGTGTGTGGGTTGCGTGGCTCAGTGTGTGTGTGTGTGTGGGTTGCGTAGCTCAGTGTGTGTGTGTGTGTGTGTGGGTTGCGTAGCTCAGTGTGTGTGTGTGTGTGTGGGTTCGTGGCTCAGTGTGGTGTGTGTGTGGGGGGCTGCATGGCTCTGTGTGTGGGGGCTGCATGGGCTCAGTGTGTGGGTTGCATGGCTCAGTGTGTGGTGTGGGGGGTTGCATGGTTCAGTGGTTGGGGGTTTGCATGGCTAAGTGTGTGTGTGGGTTGCATGGCTCTGTGTGTGTGTGTATGGGTTGCATGGCTCAGTGTGTGTGTGTGTGTGATGGGTTGCATGGCTCAGTGTGTGTGTGTGTGTGTGTATGGGTTGCATGGCTCAGTGTGTGTGTGTGTGTATGGGTTGCATGGCTCAGTGTGTGTGGGTTGCATGGCTCAGTGTGTGTGTGTGTGTGTGTGTATGGGTTGCATGGTTCAGTGGTTGGGGGTGCTACATGGCTCAGTGTGTGTGTGGGGGGGTTGCATGGCTCTGTGTGGGGGGGCTGCATGGCTCTGTGTGTGTGTGGATTGCATGGCTCAGTGTGTGGATTGCATGGCTCAGTGTGTGGATTTGCATGGCTCAGTGTGTGTTTATGGGTTGCATGGCTCAGTGTGTGTGTGTGTGTGGTGTGTGTTTGTTGCATGGCTCAGTGTGTGTGTGTGGGTTTCATGGCTCAGTGTGTGTGTGTGGGTTTCATGGCTCAGTGTGTGTGTGTGGGTTCATGGCTCAGTGTGTGTGTATGGTTGCATGGCTCAGTGTGTGTGTGTTGTTTGTTGCGTGGCTCTGTGGGCGGGTAGCATGGCTCTGTGTGTATGTGTGTGTGTGGATTGCATGGCTCAGTGTGTATGTGTGTGTGGATTGCATGGCTCAGTGTGTATGTGTGTGTGGATTGCATGGCTCAGTGTGTATGTGTGTGTGGATTGCATGGCTTAGTGTGTATGTGTGTGTGGATTGCATGGCTCAGTGTGTGTGTGTGGATTGCATGGCTCAGTGTGTGTGTGTGTGGATTGCATGGCTCAGTGCGTGTGTGTGGATTGCATGGCTCAGTGTGTGTGTGTGGGTTTCATGGCTCAGTGTGTGTGTGTGGGTTGCGTGGCTCAGTGTGTGTGGGTTGCGTGGCTCAGTGTGTGTGTGTGTGTGGGGGGCTGCATGGCTCAGTGTGTGGGGGGGTTGCATGGTTCAGTGGTTGGGGGGCTGCATGGCTCAGTGTGTGTGTGGGGGTTGCATGGCTAAGTGTGTGTGTGTGTGTGTGGGTTGCATGGCTAAGTGTGTGTGTGGGTTGCATGGCTCAGTGTGTGTGTGTGTGTATGGGTTGCATGGCTCAGTGTGTGTGTGTATGGGTTGCATGGCTCAGTGTGTGTATGGGTTGCATGGTTCAGTGTGTGTGTGTGTATGGGTTGCATGGCTCAGTGTGTGTGTGTGTGTGTGTGTGTTTGTTGCATGGCTCAGTGTGTGTGTGTGGGTTTCATGGCTCAGTGTGTGTGTATGGGTTGCATGGCTCAGTGTGTGTGTGTGTGGGTTGCGTGGCTCTGTGTGGGCGGGTAGCATGGCTCTGTGTGTATGTGTGTGTGGATTGCATGGCTCAGTGTGTATGTGGATTGCATGGCTCAGTGTGTATGTGTGTGTGGATTGCATGGCTCAGTGTGTGTGTGTGGGTTGCATGGCTAAGTGTGTGTGTGGGTTGCATGGCTCAGTGTGTGTGTGTGTGTATGGGTTGCATGGCTCAGTGTATGGGTTGCATGGCTCAGTGTGTGTGTGTATGGGTTGCATGGCTCAGTGTGTGTATGGGTTGCATGGTTCAGTGTGTGTGTGTGTGTGTGTATGGGTTGCATGGCTCAGTGTGTGTGTGTGTGTGTATGGGTTGCATGGCTCAGTGTGTGTGTGTGTGGGTTGCATGGCCCAGTGTGTGTGTGTGTGTGTGGGTTGCATGGCTCTGTGTGTGTGGGGGTTGCATGGCTCAGTGTGTGGGCTGCATGGCTCTGTGTGTGTGGGGGGGTTGCGTGGCTCTGTGTGGGCGGGTAGCATGGCTCTGTGTGGGGGGGCTGCATGGCTCTGTGTGTATGTGTGTGTGGATTGCATGGCTCAGTGTGTGTGTGGATTGCATGGCTCAGTGTGTGTGTGTGGATTGCATGGCTCAGTGTGTGTGTGGTGTGGATTGCATGGCTCAGTGTGTGTGTGTGTGGATTGCATGGCTCAGTGTGTGTGTGTGTGGATTGGCATGGCTCAGTGTGTGTGTGTGGATTGCATGGCTCAGTGTGTGTGTGTGGATTGCATGGCTCAGTGTGTGTGTGTGGATTGCATGGCTCAGTGTGTGTGTGGTGTGGATTGCATGGCTCAGTGTGTGTGTGTGTGGATTGCATGGCTCAGTGTGTGTGTGGATTGCATGGCTCGGTGTGTGTGTGTGGGTTTCATGGCTCAGTGTGTGTGTGTGGGTTTCATGGCTCAGTGTGTGTGTGTGGGTTGCATGGCTCAGTGTGTGTGTGGGTTCATGGCTCAGTGTGTGTGTGGGTTGCATGGCTCAGTGTGTGTGTGGGATGCATGGCTCAGTGTGTGTGTGTGGGCTGCATGGCTCTGTGTGTGGGGGGAGGCTGCATGGCTCTGTGTGTGTGGGTTGCATGGCTGTGTGTGTAGTTTGCCTGGCTCAGTGTGTGTGTATGGGTTGCATGGCTCAGTGTGTGTGTATGGGTTGCATGGCTCAGTGTGTGTGTATGGGTTGCATGGCTCAGTGGTTGGGGGGCTGCATGGCTCAGTGTGTTTGGGCTGCATGGCTCTGTGTGTGGGGGGAGGCTGCATGGCTGTGTGTGTGTGGGTTGCATGGCTGTGTGTGTGTGTAGTTTGCCTGGCTCAGTGTGTGTGTATGGGTTGCATGGCTCATGTGTGTGTTCATGGGTTGCATGGCTCAGGTGTGTGTGTATGGGTTGCATGGCTCAGGTGTGTGTGTATGGGTTCATGGCTCAGTGTGTGTTGTATGGGTTGCATTGCTCAGTGTGTGTGTGTGTATGGGTTGCATGGCTCAGTGTGTGTGTGTGTGTATGGGTTGCATGGCTCAGTGTGTTGGTGTGTGTGTGTTGTATGGGTTGCATGGCTCAGTGTGTGTGTGTGTGTATGGTGTGCATGGCTCATTGTGTGTTGTGTGTGTGTATGGGTTGCATGGCTCAGTGTGTGTGTGTTATGGGTTGCATGGCTCAGTGTGTGTGGTGTGTATGGGTTGCATGGCTCAGTGTGTGTGGGGGGGTTGCGTGGCTCAGTGGTTGGGGCTGCATGGCTCAGTGTGTGGGTTTGCAATGGCTCAGTGTGTGGTTGCGTGGCTCAGTGGTGGTGTGTGTGGGTTGCGTGGCTCAGTGTGTGGGGGCGTGCAATGACTCAGAGTGTGTGGGGGGTTTGCATTGTTTCAGTGGTTTGGGGGTTGCATGGCTAGTGTGTGTGTGTGTGGGTTGCATGGCTCAGTGTGTGTGTATGGGTTGCATGGCTTCAGTGGTGTGTGTGTGTGGGTTGCGTGGCTCTGTGTGGGCGGGTAGCATGGCTCTGTGTGTATGTGTGTGTGGATTGCATGGCTCAGTGTGTATGTGTGTGTGGATTGCATGGCTCAGTGTGTGTGTGGATTGCATGGCTCAGTGTGTGTGTGTGTGTGGGTTGCATGGCTAAGTGTGTGTGTGGGTTGCATGGCTCAGTGTGTGTGTGTGTGTGTGTGTGTATGGGTTGCATGGCTCAGTGTGTGTGTGTATGGGTTGCATGGCTCAGTGTGTGTAATGGGTTGCATGGTTCAGTGTGTGTGTGTGTGTGTGTATGGGTTGCATGGCTCAGTGTGTGTGTGTGTGTGTGTGTATGGGTTGCATGGCTCAGTGTGTGTGTGTGTGTGGGTTGCATGGCCCAGTGTGTGTGGGGTTGCATGGCTCAGTGTGTGGGCTGCATGGCTCTGTGTGTGTGGGGGGGTTGCGTGGCTCTGTGTGGGCGGGTAGCATGGCTCTGTGTGGGGGGGGCTGCATGGCTCTGTGTGTATGTGTGTGTGGATTGCATGGCTCAGTGTGTGTGTGGATTGCATGGCTCAGTGTGTGTGTGTGGATTGCATGGCTCAGTGTGTGTGTGTGTGGATTGCATGGCTCAGTGTGTGTGTGTGTGTGTGGATTGGCATGGCTCAGTGTGTGTGTGTGTGGATTGCATGGCTCAGTGTGTGTGTGTGGATTGCATGGCTCAGTGTGTGGTGTGTGGATTGCATGGCTCAGTGTGTGTGTGTGGATTGCATGGCTCAGTGTGTGTGTTGTGTGGATTGCATGGCTCAGTGTGTGTGTGGATTGCATGGCTCGGTGTGTGTGTGTGGGTTTCATGGCTCAGTGTGTGTGTGTGGGTTTCATGGCTCAGTGTGTGTGTGTGGGATGCATGGCTCAGTGTGTGTGTGGGTTGCCTCAGTGTGTGTGGGTTGCATGGCTCATGCTCAGTGTTGTGTGGGTTGCATGGCTCAGTGTGTGTGTGGGTTGCATGGCTCAGTGTGTGTTGCATGGCTCAGTGTGTGTGTGTGGTGTTGCATGGCTCAGTGTGTGTGTTGCATGGCTGTGTGGGGGGCTGCATGGCTCTGTGTGGGGGCTGCATGGCTCAGTGTGTGTGGGGGGTTGCATGGTTCAGTGGTTGGGGGCTGCATGGCTCAGTGTGTGTGTGTGTGTGGGTTGCATGGCTAAGTGTGTGTGTGGGTTGCATGGGCTAAGTGTGTGTGTGTGGGTTGCATGGCTAAGTGTGTGTGTGTGGGTTGCATGGGCTCAGTGTGTGTGTATGGGTTGCATGGCTCAGTGTGTGTGTGTATGGGTTGCATGGCTCAGTGTGTGTGTATGGGTTGCATGGCTCAGTGTGTGTGGGTTGCTTGGCTCAGTGTGTGTGTGTGTGTGTATGGGTTGCATGGCTCAGTGTGCGGGTTGCATGGCTCAGTGTGTGTGTATGGGTTGCATGGCTTAGTGGTTGGGGGTGCTGCATGGCTCAGTGTGTGTGTGTGTGGGGGTTGCATGGCTCAAGTGTGTGTGTGGGGGGGTTGCATGGCTCTGTGTGTGTGTGGGGTTGCATGGCTCTGTGTGGGGGGCTGCATGGCTCTGTGTGTGTGTGTTTGTGGGTTGCATGGCTCAGTGGTGTGTGTGTGTGGTGTTTGCATGGCTCAGTGTGTGTGTGTGTGTGTTGCATGGCTCAGTGTGTGTGTGTGGGTTTCATGGCTCAGTGTGTGTGTGTGTGTATGGGTTTGCATGGCTCAGTGTGTGTGTGTGGGTTGCGTGGCTCTGTGTGGGCGGGTAGCATGGCTCTGTGTGGGGGGGGCTGCATGGCTCTGTGTATGTGTGTGTGGATTGCATGGCTCAGTGTGTGTGTGTGGATTGCATGGCTCAGTGTGTGTGTGTGGATTTGGCATGGCTCAGTGTGTGTGTGTGGATTGCATGGCTCAGTGTGTGTGTGTGTGTGGATTGCATGCTCAGTGTTGTGTGTGGTGGATTGCATGGCTCAGTGTGTGTGTGTGTGGGTTGCATGGCTCAGTGTGTGTGTGGTGGGTTGCATGGCTCAGTGTTTGGGGGGCTGCATGGCTCAGTGTGTGTGGGGGTTGCATGGCTCAGTGTGGTGGGGTTGCGTGGCTCAAGTGTGGTGTGTGTGGGTTGCGTGGCTCAGTGTGTGTGGGTTGCTTAGCTCAGTGTGTGTGGTGTGTGGGTTGCGTAGCTCATGTGTGTGTGTGTGTGTGTGGGTTGCGTGGCTCAGTGTGTGTTGTGTGTGGGGGGCTGCATGGCTCTGTGTGGGGGCTGCATGGCTCAGGGTGGTGTGGGGGGGTTGCATGGTTCAGTGGTTGGGGGGGCTGCATGGCTCAGTGTGTGTGTGTGTGGTGGGTTGCATGGCTAAGTGTGTGTGTGTGGGTTGCATGGCTAAGTGTGTGTGTGTGGGTTGCATGGCTCAGTGTGGTGTTGTATGGGTTGCATGGCTCAGTGTGTGTGGGTTGCATGGCTCAGTGTGTGTTGTGTGTGTATGGGTTGCATGGCTCAGTGTGTGGGTTGCATGGCTCAGTGTGTGTATGGGGTTGCATGGCTCAGTGGTTGGGGGTGCTGCATGCTCAGTGTGTGTGTGTGGGGGTTGCATGGCTCAGTGTGTGTGTGGGGGGTTGCATGGCTCTGTGTGTGTGTGTGGGGGTTGCATGGCTCTGTGTGGGGGGCTGCATGGCTCTGTGTGTGTGTTTGTGGGTTGCATGGCTCAGTGTGTTGTGTGTGTGTGTTGCATGGCTCAGTGTGTGTGTGTGTGTGTGTTGCATGGCTCAGTGTGTGTGTGTGTGGGTTCATGGCTCAGTGTGTGTATGGGTTGCATGGCTCAGTGTGTGTGTGTGGGGTTGCGTGGCTCTGTGTGGGCGGGTAGCATGGCTCTGTGTGGGGGGGGCTGCATGGCTCTGTGTATGTGTGTGTGGATTGCATGGCTCAGTGTGTGTGTGGATTGCATGGCTCAGTGTGTGTGTGTGTGGATTGCATGGCTCAGTGTGTGTGTGGATTGCATGGCTCAGTGGTGTGTGTGGATTGCATGGCTCAGTGTGTGTGTGGATTGCATGGCTCAGTGGTGTGTGGGTTCATGGCTCAGTGTGTTGTGGTGGGTTTCATAAGTGTGGGGGTGGGTGGGTTTCATGGCTCAGTGTGGTGTGTGGTGGGTTTGCATGTCAGTGTGTATGGGTTGCCTGGCTCAGTGTGTGTGTATGGGTTGCCTGGCTCAGTGTGTGTGTATGGGTTGCCTGGCTCAGTGTGTGTGTATGGGTTGCATGGCTCAGTGTGTGTGTATGGGTTGCATGGCTCAGTGTGTGTGTGTGTGTGTGTGTATAGGTTGCATGGCTCAGTGTGTGTGTGTGTGGGTTGCATGGCTCAGTGTGTGTGTGTGTGTGGGGTTGCATGGCTCGTGTGTGTGTGTGTGTGGGGTTGCATGGCTCAGTGTGTGTGTGTGTGGTGTGTGTGTGGGTTGCATGGCTCATGTGTGTGTGTGTTATGGGTTGGCAATGGCTCAGTGTGTGTGTGGTTTGCATGGCTCAGTGTGTGGTGTGGGTTTGCGTGGCTATGTGTGTGTGTGTGTGGGGTTGCGTGGCTCATTGTGTGTGTGTGTGGGTTTCGTGCTCAGTGTGTGTGTATGGGTTGCATGGCTCAGTGTTTGTATGGGTTGCATGGCTCAGTGTGTGTATGGGTTGCATGGCTCAGTGTGTGTATGGGTTGCATGGCTCAGTGTGTGTATGGGTTGCATGGCTCAGTGTGTGTGTGGGTTGCATGGCTCAGTGTGTGTGGGTTGCATGGCTCAGTGTGTGTGTGTGTGGGTTGCATGGCTCAGTGTGTGTGTGTGTGTGTGTGTGTGTGTATGGGTTGCATGGCTCAGTGTGTGTGTATGGGTTGCATGGCTCAGTGTGTGTGTATGGGTTGCATGGCTCAGTGTGTGTGTATGGGTTGCATGGCTCAGTGTGTGTGTATGGGTTGCATGGCTCAGTGTGTGTGTATGGGTTGCATGGCTCAGTGTGTGTGTATGGGTTGCATGGCTCAGTGTGTGTGTATGGGTTGCATGGCTCAGTGTGTGTGTATGGGTTGCATGGCTAAGTGGTTGGGGGGGCTGCATGGCTCAGTGTGTTTGGGCTGCATGGCTCTGTGTGTGTGTAGTTTGCCTGGCTCAGTGTGTGTGTATGGGTTGCATGGCTGTGTGTGTGTGTAGTTTGCCTGGCTCAGTGTGTGTGTATGGGTTGCATGGCTCAGTGTGTGTGTATGGGTTGCATGGCTCAGTGTGTGTGTATGGGTTGCATGGCTCAGTGTGTGTGTGTATGGGTTGCATGGCTCAGTGTGTGTGTGTATGGGTTGCATGGCTCAGTGTGTGTGTGTATGGGTTGCATGGCTCAGTGTGTGTGTGTGTATGGGTTGCATGGCTCAATGTGTGTGTGTGTGTGTGTATGGGTTGCATGGCTCAGTGTGTGTGTGTGTGTGTGTATGGGTTGCATGGCTCAGTGTGTGTGTGTGTATGGGTTGCATGGCTCAGTGTGTGTGTGTATGGGTTGCATGGCTCAGTGTGTGTGTGTGTATGGGTTGCATGGCTCAGTGTGTGTGGGGGGTTGCGTGGCTCAGTGGTTGGGGGGCTGCATGGCTCAGTGTGTGGGTTGCATGGCTCAGTGTGTGGGTTGCGTGGCTCAGTGTGTGTGTGTGTGGGTTGCGTGGCTCAGTGTGTGGGGGCTGCATGGCTCAGAGTGTGTGGGGGGTTGCATGGTTCAGTGGTTGGGGGGTTGCATGGCTAAGTGTGTGTGTGTGTGGGTTGCATGGCTCAGTGTGTGTGTATGGGTTGCATGGCTCAGTGTGTGTGTGTGTGGGTTGCGTGGCTCTGTGTGGGCGGGTAGCATGGCTCAGTGTGTGTGTGTGGATTGCATGGCTCAGTGTGTGTGTGTGTGGATTGCATGGCTCAGTGTGTGTGTGTGTGTGTGGATTGCATGGCTCAGTGTGTGTGTGTGGATTGCATGGCTCAGTGTGTGTGTGTGGATTGCATGGCTCAGTGTGTGTGTGTGGATTGCATGGCTCAGTGTGTGTGTGTGGATTGCATGGCTCAGTGTGTGTGTGTGTGGATTGCATGGCTCGGTGTGTGTGTGTGGGTTTCATGGCTCAGTGTGTGTGTGTGGGTTTCATGGCTCAGTGTGTGTGTGTGGATGCATGCTCAGTGTGTGTGTGTGGGTTGTCATGGCTCAGTGTGTGGTGTGGGTTGCCATGGCTCAGTGTGTGTGTGGGTTGCATGGCTCAGTGTGTGTGTGGGTTGCATGGCTCAGTGTGTGTGTGTGGGTTGCATGGCTCAGTGTGTGTTGCATGGCTCAGTGTGTGTGTGTGTGTTGCATGGCTCAGTGTGTGTGTTGCATGGCTGTGTGGGGGGCTGCATGGCTCTGTGTGGGGGCTGCATGGCTCAGTGTGTGTGGGGGGTTGCATGGTTCAGTGGTTGGGGGGCTGCATGGCTCAGTGTGTGTGTGTGTGTGTGGGTTGCATGGCTAAGTGTGTGTGTGTGGGTTGCATGGCTAAGTGTGTGTGTGTGGGTTGCATGGCTCAGTGTGTGTGTATGGGTTGCATGGCTCAGTGTGTGTGTGTATGGGTTGCATGGCTCAGTGTGTGTGTATGGGTTGCATGGCTCAGTGTGTGTGGGTTGCTTGGCTCAGTGTGTGTGTGTGTGTATGGGTTGCATGGCTCAGTGTGTGGGTTGCATGGCTCAGTGTGTGTGTATGGGTTGCATGGCTTAGTGGTTGGGGGTGCTGCATGGCTAAGTGTGTGTGTGTGGGGGTTGCATGGCTCAGTGTGTGTGTGGGGGGGTTGCATGGCTCTGTGTGTGTGTGTGGGGGTTGCATGGCTCTGTGTGGGGGGCTGCATGGCTCTGTGTGTGTGTGTTTGTGGGTGCAATGGCTCAGTGTGTGTGTGTGTGTGTGTTGCATGCTCAGTGTGTGTGTGTGTGTGTTGCATGGCTCAGTGTGGTGTGTGGGTTCATGGCTCAGTGTGTGTGTGTGTGTGTATGGGTTGCATGGCTCAGTGTGTGTGTGTGGGTTGCGTGGCTCTGTGTGGGCGGGTAGCATGGCTCTGTGTGGGGGGGGCTGCATGGCTCTGTGTATGTGTTTGTGGATTGCATGGCTCAGTGTGTGTGTGTGGATTGCATGGCTCAGTGTGTGTGTGTGGATTGCATGGCTCAGTGTGTGTGTTGTGTGTGGATTGCATGCTCAGTGTGTGTGTGTGTGTGGATTGCATGGCTCAGTGTGTGTGTGTGTGTGGGTTGCATGGCTCAGTGTGTGTGTGGTGGGTTGCATGGCTCAGTGGTTGGGGGGCTGCATGGCTCAGTGTGTGTGGGGGTTGCATGGCTCAGTGTGTGGGTTGCGTGGCTCAGTGTGTGTGTGTGTGGGTTGCGTGGCTCAGTGTGTGTGGGTTGCGTAGCTCAGTGTGTGTGTGTGTGTGTGTGGGTTGCGTGGCTCAGTGTGTGTGTGTGTGGGGGGCTGCATGGCTCTGTGTGGGGGCTGCATGGCTCAGTGTGTGTGGGGGGTTGCATGGTTCAGTGGTTGGGGGGCTGCATGGCTCAGTGTGTGTGTATGGGTTGCCTGGCTCAGTGTGTGTGTATGGGTTGCATGGCTCAGTGTGTGTGTATGGGTTGCATGGCTCAGTGTGTGTGTGTGTGTGTGTATAGGTTGCATGGCTCAGTGTGTGTGTGTGGGTTGCATGGCTCAGTGTGTGTGTGTGTGTGTGTGTGTGGGTTGCATGGCTCAGTGTGTGTTGTGTGTGTGTGTGTGGGTTGCATGGCTCAGTGTGTGTGTGTGTGTGTATGGGTTGCATGGCTCAGTGTGTGTGTGTGGGTTGCATGGCTCAGTGTGTGTGTGTGGGTTGCGTGGCTATGTGTGTGTGTGTGTGTGGGTTGCGTGGCTCAGTGTGTGTGTGTGGGTTTCGTGGCTCAGTGTGTGTGTATGGGTTGCATGGCTCAGTGTTTGTATGGGTTGCATGGCTCAGTGTGTGTATGGGTTGCATGGCTCAGTGTGTGTGTGGGTTGCATGGCTCAGTGTGTGTGTGGGTTGCATGGCTCAGTGTGTGTGGGTTGCATGGCTCAGTGTGTGTGTGTGTGGGTTGCATGGCTCAGTGTGTGTGTGTGTGTGTGTGTATGGGTTGCATGGCTCAGTGTGTGTGTATGGGTTGCATGGCTCAGTGTGTGTGTATGGGTTGCATGGCTCAGTGTGTGTGTATGGGTTGCATGGCTCAGTGGTGTGTGTATGGGTTGCATGGCTCAGTGTGTGTGTATGGGTTGCATGGCTCAGTGTGTGTGTATGGGTTGCATGGCTCAGTGTGTGTGTATGGGTTGCATGGCTCAGTGTGTGTGTATGGGTTGCATGGCTCAGTGTGTGTGTATGGGTTGCATGGCTCAGTGGTGTGTATGGGTTGCATGGCTCAGTGTGTGTTGTATGGGTTGCATGGCTCAGTGTGTGTGTATGGGTGCAATGGCTCAGTGTGTGTGTATGGGTTGCATGGCTCAGTGTGTGTGTATGGGTTGCATGGCTCAGTGTGTGTGTATGGGTTGCATGGCTCAGTGTGTGTGTGGGGTTGCATGGCTCAGTGTGTGTGTGTGGGTTGCATGGCTCAGTGTGTGTGGGTTGCATGGCTCAGTGTGTGTGTGTGTGGGTTGCATGGCTCAGTGTGTGTGGGTTGCATGGCTGTGTGAGTGTGTGCATGGCTGTGTGTGTGTGGGTTGCATGGCTGTGTGTGTGGGTTGCATGGCTCAGTGTGTGTGTGTGTGTGGGTTGCATGGCTCAGTGTGTGTGTGTGTATGGGTTGCATGGCTCAGTGTGTGTGTGTGTGTGGGTTGCATGGCTCAGTGTGTGTGTGTGTGTATGGGTTGCATTGGCTCAGTGTGTGTGTATGGGTTTGCATGGCTCAGTGTGTGGGTATGGGGTTGCATGGCTCAGTGTGTGTGTATGGGTTCATGGCTCAGTGTGTGTGTATGGGTTCATGGCTCAGTGTGTGTGTATGGGTTGCATGGCTCAGTGTGTGTGTATGGGTTGCATGGCTCAGTGTGTGTGTGTGGGTTGCATGGCTCAGTGTGTGTGTATGGGTTGCATGGCTCAGTGTGTGTGTGTGGGTTGCATGGCTCAGTGTGTGTGGGTTGCATGGCTCAGTGTGTGTGTGTGTGGGTTGTGCATGGCTCAGTGTGTGTGGGTTGCATGGCTCAGTGTGTGTGTGTGTGGGTTGCATGGCTCAGTGTGTGTGGGTTGCATGGCTGTGTGAGTGTGTGCATGGCTGTGTGTTGTGTTGCATGCTGTGTGTGTGTGGGTGCATGGCTGTGTGTGTGGGTTGCATGGCCTCAGTGTGGTGGTGTGTGTGTGGTTGCATGGCTCAGTGTGTGTGTGTGTATGGGTTGCATGGCTCAGTGTGTGTGTGTGTATGGTTGCATGGCTAGTGTGTGTGTGGGTTGCGTGGCTCTTGTGGGCGGGTATGCATGGCTCTGTGTGGGGGGGGCTGCATGGCTCTGTGTATGTGTGTGGATTGCATGGCTCAGTGTGTGTGGGTTGCATGGCTCAGTGTGTGTGTGTGGGTTGCATGGCTCAGTGTGTGTGTGTATGGGTTGCATGGCTCTGTGTGTGTGTGTGGGTTGCATGGCTCAGTGTGTGTGTGNGGTTGCATGGCTCAGTGTGTGTGTATGGGTTGCATGGCTCAGTGTTGTGTGTGTGTGTGTATAGGTTGCATGGCTCAGTGTGTGTGTGTGGGTTGCATGGCTCATGGTGTGTGTGTTGTGTGTGTGTGGGTGCTGTCAGTGTGTGTGTGTGTGTGTGTGTGTGTGGTTGCATGGCTCAGTGTGTGTGTGTGTGTTGTATGGGTTGCATGGCTCAGTGTGTGTGTGTGGGTTGCATGGCTCAGTGTGTGTGTGTGGTTGCGTGGCTATGTGTGTGTGTGTGTGTGGCGTGCTCGTGGCAGTGTGTGTGTGTGGGTTTCGTGGCTCAGTGTGTGTGTATGGGTTGCATGGCTCAGTGTGTATGGTTTCATGGCTCAGTGTGTGTGATGGGGTTGCATGGCTCAGTGTGTGTGTGTGGTTGCATGGCTCAGTGTGTGTGTGGTTGCATGGCTCAGTGTGTGTGGGTTGCATGGCTCAGTGTGTGTTGTGTTGGGTTGCATGGCTCAGTGTGTGTGTGTTGTGTTGTGTATGGGTTGCATGCATCAGGCTGTGGTGTGTATGGTTGCATTGGTCAGTGTGTGTGTATGGGTTGCATGGCTCAGTGTGTGTGTATGGGTTGCATGGCTCAGTGTGTGTTGGGTTGCATGGCTCAGTGTGTGTATGGGTTGCATGGCTCAGTGTGTGTGTATGGGTTGCATGGCAGTGTGTGTGGTTGATGTTGCATGGCTCAGTGTGTGTATGGTGCATGGCTCAGTGTGTGTGTATGGGTTGCATGGCTCAGTGTGTGTGTATGGCTTCATGGCTCAGTGTGTGTGTATGGTTGCATGGTCAGTGTGTGTGTATGGGTTGCATGGCTCAGTGTGTGTGTATGGGTTGCATGGCTCAGTGTGTGTGTATGGGTTGCATGGCTCAGTGTGTGTGTATGGGTTGCATGGCTCAGTGTGTGTGTGGGTTGCATGGTCAGTGTTGTGTGTGTGGGTTGCATGGTCAGTGTGTGTGGGTTGCATGGCTCAGTGTGTGTGTGTGTGGTTGCATGCTCAGTGTGTGTGGGTTGCATGGCTGTGTGATGTGTGTGCATGGCTGTGTGTGTGTGGTTGTTCATGGCTGTGTGTGTGGGTTGCATGGCTCAGTGTGTGTGTGTGTGTGGGTTGCATGGCTCAGTGTGTGTGTGTGTATGGGTTGCATGGCTCAGTGTGTGTGTGTGTGTGGGTTGCATGGCTCAGTGTTGTGTGTGTGTGTATGGGTGCATGGCTCAGTGTGTGTGTATGGGTTGCATGGCTCAGTGGTGTGTGTGGGTTGCATGGCTCAGTGTGTGTGTATGGGTTCATGGCTCAGTGTGTGTGTATGTTTCATGGCTCAGTGTGTGTGTATGGTTGCATGGCTCAGTGTGTGTGTATGGGTTGCATGGCTCAGTGTGTGTGTGTGGGTTGCATGGCTCAGTGTGTGTGTATGGGTTGCATGGCTCAGTGTGTGTGTGTGGGTTGCATGGCTCAGTGTGTGTGGTTGCATGGCTCAGTGTGTGTGTGTGGGGTTGCATGGCTCAGTGTGTGTGGGTTGCATGGCTCAGTGTGTGTGTGTGTGGGTTGCATGGCTCAGTGTGTGTGGGTTGCATGGCTGTGTGAGTGTGTGCATGGCTGTGTGTGTGTTGCATGGCTGTGTGTGTGTGGGTTGCATGGCTGTGTGTGTGGGTTGCATGGCTCAGTGTGTGTGTGTGTGTGGGTTGCATGGCTCAGTGTGTGTGTGTGTATGGGTTGCATGGCTCAGTGTGTGTGTGTGTATGGGTTGCATGGCTCAGTGTGTGTGTGTGGGTTGCGTGGCTCTGTGTGGGCGGGTAGCATGGCTCTGTGTGTGGGGCTTCATGGCTCTGTGTATGTGTGTGGATTGCATGGCTCAGTGTGTGTGGGTTGCATGTCAGTGTGTGTGTGTGGTTTGCATGGCTCAGTGTGTGTGTGTGTATGGGTTGCATGGCTCTGTGTGTGTGTGTGGGTTGCATGGCTCAGTGTGTGTGTGTGTGTGTGTGTGTGTGTGTGGGTTGCATGGCTCAGTGTGTGTGTGGGTTGCATGGCTCAGTGTATGTGTGGTGTTGTCATGCTCAGTGTGTGTGGGTGTCTGGCTAGTGTGTGCTGGTTCATGGCTGCAGTGTGTGTTGTGTGGGTTGCCATGGCTCAGTGTGTGTGTGTGGGTTGCATGGCTCAGTGTGTGTGTGTGGGTTGCATGGCTCAGTGTGTGTGTGTGGGTTGCATGGCTCAGTGTGTGTGGTGTGGGTTGCATGGCTCAGTTTGTGTGTGTGTTGTGGGTTGCATGGCTCAGTGTGGGTGTGTGTGGTGGTTGCATGGCTCAGTGTGTGTGTGTGTGTGTGTGTGTATGGGTTGCATGGCTCAGTGTGTTTTTGTTGCATGGCTGTGTGTGTGTGGTTTGCCTGGCTCAGTGTGTGTGTATGGGTTGCATGGCTCAGTGGTTGGGGGTGCTGCATGGCTCTGTGTGTGTGGGGGGCTGCATGGCTCTGTGTGTGTGTGTGTGTGTGTGTTGCATGGCTCAGTGTGTGTGTGTGTGGGTTTCATGGCTCAGTGTGTGTGTATGGGTTGCATGGCTCAGTGTGTGTATGGGTTGCATGGCTCAGTGTGTGTGTGTGGGTTGCGTGGCTCTGTGTGGGCGGGTAGCATGGCTCAGTGGTTGGGGGTGCTGCATGGCTGTGTGTGTGGGGGGGGGTTGCATGGCTCAGTGTGTGTGTGTGGGGGGGGTTGCATGGCTCTGTGTGGGGGGGTTGCATGGCTCAGTGTGTGTGGGTTGCATGGCTCAGTGTGTGTGTGTGGGTTGCGTGGCTCTGTGTGGGCGGGTAGCATGGCTCCTGTGTGGGGGGGGCTGCATGGCTCTGTGTGTGTGGATTGCATGGCTCAGTGTGTGTGTGTGTGGATTGCATGGCTCAGTGGTGTGTGTGGTGTGGATTGCATGGCTCAGTGTGTGGTGTGTGGATTGCATGGCTCAGTGTGTGTGTGTGGATTGCATGGCTCAGTGTGTGTGGTGTGTGGATTGCATGGCTCAGTGTGTGTGTGTGTGGATTGCAATGCCATGGCTCAGTGTGTGTGTGGTGTGTTGTGTGGATTGCATGGCTCAGTGTGTGTGTGTGGATTGCATGGCTCAGTGTGTGTGTGTGTGGATTGCATGGCTCAGTGTGTGTGTGTGGATTGCATGGCTCAGTGTGTGTATGGGTTGCATGGCTCAGTGTGTGTGGGTTGCGTGGCTCAGTGGTTGGGGGTGCTGCATGGCTGTGTGTGTGTGGGGGGGTTGCATGGCTCAGTGTGTGTGTGGGGGGGTTGCATGGCTCAGTGTGTGGGGGGTTGCATGGCTCAGTGTGTGTATGGGTTGCATGGCTCAGTGTGTGTGTGTGGGTTGCGTGGCTCTGTGTGGGCGGGTAGCATGGCTTCTTGTGGGGGGGGCTGGCATGGCTCTGTGTGTGTGTGTGGATTGCATGGCTCAGTGTGTGTGTGTGGATTGCATGGCTCAGTGTGTGTGTGTGTGGATTGCATGGCTCAGTGTGTGTGTGTGGATTGCATGGCTCAGTGTGTGTGTGTGGGTTTCATGGCTCAGTGTGTGTGTGTGGGTTTCATGGCTCAGTGTGTGTGTGTGTGGGTTGCATGGCTCAGTGTGTGTGTATGGGTTGCATGGCTCAGTGTGTGTGTGTGTGTGTGTGTGTATGGGTTGCATGGCTCAGTGTGTGTGTATGGGTTGCATGGCTCAGTGTGTGTGTGTGTGTATGGGTTGCATGGCTCAGTGTGTGTGTGTGTGTGGGTTGCATGGCTCAGTGTGTGTGTGGTTTGCATGGCTCAGTGTGTGTGTGTTTGGGTTGCATGGCTCAGTGTGTGGGTTGCATGGCTCAGTGTGTGTGTGTGGGTTGCGTGGCTGTGTGTGTGGGTTGCGTGGCTCAGTGTGTGTGTGTATGGGTTGCATGGCTCAGTGTGTGTATGGGTTGCATGGCTCAGTGTGTGTATGGGTTGCATGGCTCAGTGTGTGTGTGTGGGTTGCATGGCTCAGTGTGTGTGTGTGTGTGTGTGGTTTGCATGGCTCAGTGTGTGTGTGTGTTTGGGTTGCATGGCTCAGTGTATGGGTTGCATGGCTCAGTGTGTGGGTTGCATGGCTCAGTGTGTGTGTGGGTTGCGTGGCTGTGTGTGTGGGTTGCGTGGCTCAGTGTGTGTGTGTATGGGTTGCATGGCTCAGTGTGTGTATGGGTTGCATGGCTCAGTGTGTGTGTGTATGGGTTGCATGGCTCAGTGTGTGTGTGTGGGTTGCATGGCTCAGTGTGTGTGTGTGGGTTGCATGGCTCAGTGTGTGTGGGTTGCATGGCTCAGTGTGTGTGTGTGTGTGTATGGGTTGCATGGCTCAGTGTGTGTGTATGGTTTGCATGGCTCAGTGTGTGTGTGTGTGTGTGTGTATGGGTTGCATGGCTCAGTGTATGGGTTGCAGGGCTCAGTGTGTGTGGGTTGCATGGCTCAGTGTGTGTGTGTGTGTGGGTTGCATGGCTCAGTGTTGGTGTGGGTTGCATGGCTCAGTGTGTGTAGGGTTGCATGGCTCAGTGTGTGTGTGGGTTGCATGGCTCAGTGTGTGTGTGGGTTGCATGGCTCAGTGTGTGTGGGGGTGCATGGCTCAGTGTGTGTTGCATGGCTGTGTGAGTGTGTGTTGCATGGCTCAGTGTGTGTGTGGGTTGCATGCTCAGTGTGTGTGTGTGTATGGTTGCATGGCTCAGTGTGTGTGTCTGTATGGGTTGCATGGCTCAGTGTGTGTGTGTGTGTATGGGTTGCATGGCTCAGTGTGTGTGTGTGTGTGGGTTGCATGGCTCAGTGTGTGTGTTGTGTGGGTTGCATGGCTCAGTGTGTGTGTGTGGGTTGCATGGCTCAGTGTGTGTGTGTGGGTTGCATGGCTCAGTGTGTGTGTGTGGGTTGCATTGCTCAGTGTGTGTGGGTTGCATGGCTCAGTGTGTGGTTGCATGGCTCAGTGTGTGGGGTTGCATGGCTCAGTGTGTGGGTTGCATGGCTCAGTGTGTGTGTGGGTTGCATGGCTCAGTGTGTGTGTGTGGGTTGCATGGCTCAGTGTGTGTGTGTGTGTGGGTTGCATGGCTCAGTGTGTGTGTGTGTGGGTTGCATGGCTCAGTGTGTGTGTGTGGGTTGCATGGCTCAGTGTGTGTGTGTGGGTTGCATGGCTCAGTGTGTGTGTGTGTGGGTTGCATTGCTCAGTGTGTGTGGGTTGCATGGCTCAGTGTGTGTGTGTGGGTTGCATGGCTCAGTGTGTGGGTTGCATGGCTCAGTGTGTGTGTGTGTGTGTGTGTGGTGTGGGTTGCATGGCTCAGTGTGGTGTGTGTGGGTTGCATGGCTCAGTGTGTGTGTGTGTGTGTGTGGGTTGCATGGCTCTGTGTGTGTGTGTGTGGGTTGCATGGCTCAGTGTGTGTGTGTGGGTTGCATGGCTCAGTGTGTGTGTGTGTGTGTGTGGTGGGTTGCATGGCTCAGTGTGTGTGGGTTGCATGTCTCAGTGTGTTTTTGTTGCATGGCTGTGTGTGTGTGGGTTTGCCTGGCTCAGTGGTTGGGGGTGCTGCATGGCTCAGTGTGTGTGTGGGGGGGTTGCATGGTCAGTGTGTGTGTGGGGGGGTTGCATGGCTCAGTGTGTGTGTGGGGGGGTTGCATGGCTCTGTGTGGGGGCTGCATGGCTCTGTGTGTGTGTGTGTGTGTGTGTGGTGTGGTGGATTGCATGGCTCAGTGTGTGGATTGCATGGCTCAGTGTGTGTTTGTGGGTTGCATGGCTCAGTGTGTGTGTGTGTGTGTGTGTTGCATGGCTCAGTGTGTGTGTGTGTGTGTGTGTGTGTATGGGTTGCATGGCTCAGTGTGTGTATGGGTTGCATGGCTCAGTGTGTGTGTGTGTGTGTGTGGGTTGCGTGGCTCTGTGTGGGCGGGTAGCATGGCTCTGGTGTGGGGGGGGCTGCATGGCTCTGTGTGTGTGTGTGTGTGGATTGCATGGCTCAGTGTGTGTGTGTGTGGATTGCATGTCTCTGTGTGTGTGTGGATTGCATGTCTCAGTGTGTGTGTGTGGATTGCATGGCTCAGTGTGTGTGTGTGTGGATTGCATGGCTCAGTGTGTGTGTGTGGATTGCATGGCTCAGTGTGTGTGTGTGGATTGCATGGCTCAGTGTGTGTATGGATTGCATGGCTCAGTGCGTGTGTGTGGGATTGCATGGCTCAGTGTGTGTGTGGGTTTCATGGCTCAGTGTGTGTGTGTGTGTGGGGGTTTCATGGCTCAGTGTGTGTGGGTTGCCTGGCTCAGTGTGTGTGTGTGTATGGGTTGCATGGCTCAGTGTGTGTGTGTATGGGTTGCATGGCTCAGTGTGTGTGTGTATGGTGCATGGCTCAGTGTGTGTGTATGGGTTGCATGGCTCAGTGTGTGTGTGTGTGGGTTGCATGGCTCAGTGTGTGTGTGTGTGGGTTGAATGGCTCAGTGTGTGTGGGTTGCATGGCTCAGTGTGTGTGGTGTATGGGTTGCATGGCTCAGTGTGTGTGTGGGTTGCATGGCTCAGTGTGTGTGTGTGGGTTGCATGGCTCAGTGTGTGTGTGTGGGTTGCATGGCTCAGTGTGTGTGTGTGTGGGTTGCATGGCTCAGTGTGTGTGTGTGGGTTGCATGGCTCAGTGTGTGTGTGTGGGTTGCATGGCTCAGTGTGTGTGTGTGGGTTGCATGGCTCAGTGTGTGTGTGTGGGTTGCATGGCTCAGTGTGTGTGTGTGGGTTGCATGGCTCAGTGTGTGTGTGTGTGTTGTGTGTGTGTGTATGGGTTGCATGGCTCAGTGTGTGTGTGTGTGTGGGTTGCATGGCTCAGTGTGTGTGTGTGTGTGTGGGTTGCATGGCTCAGTGTGTGTGTGTGTGTGTGTGGGTTGCATGGCTCAGTGTGTGTGGGTTGCATGGCTCAGTGTGTGTGTGGGTTGCATGGCTCTGTGTGTTGCATGGCTGTGTGAGTGTGTGTTGCATGGCTGTGTGTGGGTTGAATGGCTGTGTGTGTGTGGGTTGCATGGCTGTGTGTGTGTGTGTGGGTTGCATGGCTCAGTGTGTGTGTGTGTGTGTATGGGTTGCATGGCTCAGTGTGTGTGTGTGTGTGTGTGTGTATGGGTTGCATGGCTCAGTGTGTGTGTGGTGTGTGTGTAGGGTTGCATGGCTCAGTGTGTGTGTGTGTGTGGGTTGCATGGCTCAGTGTGTGTGTGGGTTGCATGGCTCAGTGTGTGTGTGTGGGTTGCATGGCTCAGTGTGTGTGTGTGGGTTGCATACCTCAGTGTGTGGTTGCATGGCTCAGTGTGTGTGTGTGGGTTGCATGGCTCATGTGTGTGTGTGGGTTGCATGGCTCAGTGTGTGTGTGTGGTTTGCATGGCTCAGTGTGTGTGTGTGGGTTGCATGGCTCAGTGTGTGTGTGTGGGTTGCATGGCTCAGTGTGTGTGTGGGTTGCATGGCTCAGTGTGGTGTGTGTGGGTTGCATGGCTCAGTGTGTGTGTGTGGGTTGGCATGGCTCAGTGTGTGTGTGTGGGTTGCATGGCTCAGTTTGTGTGTGTGTGTGTGGGTTGCATGGCTCAGTGTGTGTGTGTGGGTTGCATGGCTCAGTGTGTGTGTGTGGGTTGCATGGCTCAGTGTGTGTGTGTGGGTTGCATGGCTCAGTGTGTGTGTGTGGGTTGCATGGCTCAGTGTGTGTTGTGTGTGTGGGTTGCATGGGCTCGTGTGTGTGTGTGTGTGTGGGTTGCATGGCTCAGTGTGTGTTGTGTGGGTTGCAGGCTCAGTGTGTGTGTGTTGTGGGTTGCATGGCTCAGTGTGTGTGTGTGTGTGGGTTGCATGCTCAGTGTGTGTGTGTGTGGGTTGCATGGCTCAGTGTGTGGTGTGTGGGTTGCATGGCTCAGTGTGTGTGTGTGTGGGTTGCATGGCTCAGTGGTGTGTGTGTGGTTGCATGGCTCAGTGTGTGTGTGTGTGGGTTGCATGCTCAGTGTGTGTGTGGGTTGCATGGCTCAGTGTGTGTGTGGGTTGCATGGCTCAGTTGTGTGTGTGTGGGTTGGCATGGCTCAGTGTGTGTGTGTGTGGGTTGCATGGCTCAGTGTGTGTGGGTTGCATTGGCTCAGTGTGTGTGGGTTGCATGGCTCAGTGTGTGTGTGGGTTGCATGGCTCTGTGTGTTGCATGGCTGTGTGAGTGTGGTGTTGCATGGCTGGTGTGGGTTGCATGGCTGTGTGTGTGTGGGTTTGCATGGCTGTGTGTGTGTATGGGTTGCATGGCTCAGTTGTGTGTGTGTAGGGTTGCATGGCTCAGTGTGTGTGTGTGTGTGTGTGTGTGGGTTGCATGGCTCAGTGTGTGTGGGTTGCATGGCTCAGTGTGTGTGGGTTGCATGGCTCAGTGTGTGTGTGGGTTGCATGGCTCTGTGTGTTGCATGGCTGTGTGAGTGTGTGTTGCATGGCTGTGTGTGTGGGTTGCATGGCTGTGTGTGTGTATGGGTTGCATGGCTCAGTGTGTGTGTGTGTAGGGTTGCATGGCTCAGTGTGTGTGTGTGTGTGTGTGTGTGGGTTGCATGGCTCAGTGTGTGTGTGTGGGTTGCATGGCTCAGTGTGTGTGTGGGTTGCATGGCTCTGTGTGTGTGTGGGTTGCATGGCTCAGTGTGTGTGTGTGTGTGGGTTGCATGGCTCAGTGTGTGTGTGTGTGGGTTGCATGGCTCAGTGTGTGTGTGTGTGTGTGGGTTGCATGGCTCTGTGTGTGTGTGTGGGTTGCATGGCTCTGTGTGTGTGTGTGTGGGTTGCATGGCTCTGTGTGTGTGTGTGGGTTGCATGGCTCAGTGTGTGTGTGTGTGGGTTGCATGGCTCAGTGTGTGTGTGTGGGTTGCATGGCTCAGTGTGTGTGTGTGGGTTGCATGGCTCAGTGTGTGTGTGGGTTGCATGGCTCAGTGTGTGTGTGGGTTGCATGGCTCAGTGTGTGTGTGTGTGTGGGTTGCATGGCTCAGTGTGTGTGTGTGTGTGTGGGTTGCATGGCTCAGTGTGTGTGTGTGTGTGTGGGTTGCATTGCTCAGTGTGTGTGTGTGTGGGTTGCATGGCTCAGTGTGTGTGTGTGTGGGTTGCATGGCTCAGTGTGTGTGTGTGTGGGTTGCATGGCTCAGTGTGTGTGTGTGTGTGTGTGTGTGGGTTGCATGGCTCAGTGTGTGTGTGTGTGGGTTGCATGGCTCAGTGTGTGTGTGTGTGTGGGTTGCATGGCTCAGTGTGTGTGTGTGTGGGTTGCATGGCTCAGTGTGTGTGTGTGTGTGTGTGTGTGTGTGGGTGGGTTGCATGGCTCAGTGTGTGTGTGGTTTGCCTGGCTCAGTGTGTGTATGGGTTGCATGGCTCAGTGGTTGGGGGTGCTGCATGGCTCAGTGTGTGTGTGGGGGGGTTGCATGGCTCAGTGTGTGTGTGGGGGGGTTGCATGGCTCAGTGTGTGTGTGGGGGGGTTGCATGGCTCTGTGTGGGGGGCTGCATGGCTCTGTGTGTGTGTGTGGATTGCATGGCTCAGTGTGTGGATTGCATGGCTCAGTGTGTGTTTGTGGGTTGCATGGCTCAGTGTGTGTGTGTGTGTGTTGCATGGCTCAGTGTGTGTGTGTGTGTGTGTGTGTATGGGTTGCATGGCTCAGTGTGTGTATGGGTTGCATGGCTCAGTGTGTGTGTGTGTGGGTTGCGTGGCTCTGTGTGGGGCGGGTAGCATGGCTCTGTGTGGGGGGGGGCTGCATGGCTCTGTGTGTGTGTGTGTGTGTGTGATGGTTGCATGGCTCAGTGTGTGTGTGTGTGATGGTTGCATGGCTCAGTGTGTGTGTGTTGCATGGCTCAGTGTGTGTGTGTTGCATGGCTCAGTGTTGTGTCAAATCAAATCAAATCAAATTTATTTATATAGCCCTTCGTACATCAGCTGATATCTCAAAGTGCTGTACAGAAACCCAGCCTAAAACCCCAAACAGCAAGCAATGCAGGTGTAGAAGCACGGTGGCTAGGAAAAACTCCCTAGAAAGTGTGTGTTGCATGGCTCAGTGTGTGTGTTGCATGGCTCAGTGTGGGTTGCATGGCTCAGTGTGTGTGTGTGGGTTGCATGGCTCAGTGTGTGTGTGTGGGTTGCATGGCTCAGTGTGTGTGTGTGTGGGTTGCATGGCTCAGTGTGTCTGTGTGTGGGTTGCATGGCTCAGTGTGTGTGTGTTGCATGTCTCAGTGTGTGTGTGTTGCATGTCTCAGTGTGTGTGTGTTGCATGGCTCAGTGGTGTGTGTGTGTGTGTGTTGCATGGCTCAGTGTGTGTGTGTGTTGCATGGCTGTGTGTGGGTTGAATGCTCAGTGTGTGGGTGCATGGCTCAGTGTGTCTGTCTGTGGGTTGCATGGTCTCAGTGTGTGTGTGTGTGGGTTGCAGGACTCAGTGCTGTTGTTTGGTTGCATGGCGCAGTGTGTGTGGTTGCATGGCGCCGGTGTCGTGTGTGTGGTTGCATGGCGCGTGTGTGTGTGGGGTTTGCATGGTCAGTTGTGTGTGTGTGTGTGTTGCATGGCTCAGTGTGTGTGTGGTGTGGGTTGCATGGGGCTCAGTGTGTGTCTGTGGGTTGCATGGCTCAGTGTGTGTGTCTGTGGGTTGCATGGCTCAGTGTGTGTGTGTGTGTGATGGTTGCCTGGCTCAGTGTGTGTGTGTGTGATGGTTGCCTGCTCAGTGTGTGTGTGTGTGATGGTTGCCTGGCTCAGTGTGTGTGTGTGTGTGTGATGGTTGCATGGCTCGTGTGTGTGTGTTGTGTGTGATGGTTGCATGGCTCAGTGTGTGTGTGTGTGTGTGTGTGTGTGTGTGTGATGGTTGCATGGCTCAGTGTGTGTGTGTGATGGTTGCATGGCTCAGTGTGTGTGTGATGGTTGCATAGCTCAGTGTGTGTGTGATGGTTGCATAGCTCAGTGTGTGTGTGTGGGTTGCATGGCTCAGTGTGTGTGTGTGGGTTGCATGGCTCAGTGTGTGTGTGTGGGTTGCATGGCTCAGTGTGTGTGTGTGGGTTGCATGGCTCAGTGTGTGTGTGTGTGGGTTGCATGGCTCAGTGTGTGTGTGTGGGTTGCATGGCTCAGTGTGTGTGTGTGGGTTGCATGGCTCAGTGTGTGTGTGTGGGTTGCATGGCTCAGTGTGTGTGTGTGGGTTGCATGGCTCAGTGTGTGTGTGTGGGTTGCATGGCTCAATGTGTGTGGGTTGCATGGCTCAGTGTGTGTGTCTGTGGGTTGCATGGCTCAGTGTGTGTGATGGTTGCATGGCTCAGTGTGTGTGTGTGTGTGTGATGGTTGCATGGCTCAGTGTGTGTGTGATGGTTGCATAGCTCAGTGTGTGTGTGATGGTTGCATAGCTCAGTGTGTGTGTGTGGGTTGCATAGCTCAGTGTGTGTGTGTGGGTTGCATAGCTCAGTGTGTGTGTGTGGGTTGCATGGCTCAGTGTGTGTGGGTTGCATGGCTCAGTGTGTGTGGGTTGCATGGCTCAGTGTGTGTGGGTTGCATGGCTCAGTGTGTGTGTGTGTGTGTGTGTGTTGCATGGCTCAGTGTGTGTGTGTTGCATGGCTCAGTGTGTGTGTGTTGCATGGCTCTGTGTGTGTATGTTGCATGGCTCTGTGTGTGTGTTGCATGGCTCTGTGTGTGTGTGTGTGTTGCATGGCTCTGTGTGTGTGTGTGTTGCATGGCTCTGTGTGTGTGTGTGTTGCATGGCTCTGTGTGTGTGTGTGTGTGTGGGGGTTGCATGGCTCTGTGTGTGTGTGTGTGTGTGTGGGGGGGTTGCATGGCTCTGTGTGTGTGTGTGTGTGTGGGGGGGGGGTTGCATGGCTCTGTGTGTGTGTGTGGGGGGGTTGCATGGCTCTGTGTGTGTGTGTGTGTGTGTGTGTGTGATGGTTGCATGGCTCAGTGTGTGTGTGTGTGATTGCATGGCTCAGTGTGTGTGATGGTTGCATGGCTCAGTGTGTGTGTGTGTGTGTTGCATGGCTCAGTGTGTCAAATCAAATCAAATCAAATTTATTTATATAGCCCTTCGTACATCAGCTGATATCTCAAAGTGCTGTACAGAAACCCAGCCTAAAACCCCAAACAGCAAGCAATGCAGGTGTAGAAGCACGGTGGCTAGGAAAAACTCCCTAGAAAGTGTGTGTTGCATGGCTCAGTGTGTGTGTTGCATGGCTCAGTGTGTGTGTGGGTTGCATGGCTCAGTGTGTGTGTGTGTGTGGGTTGCATGGCTCAGTGTGTGTGTGTGTGTGGGTTGCATGGCTCAGTGTGTGTGTGTGGGTTACATGGCTCAGTGTGTGTGTGTGTGGGTTGCATGGCTCAGTGTGTGTGTGGGTTGCATGGCTCAGTGTGTGTGTGTGGGTTGCATGGCTCAGTGTGTGTGTGTGGGTTGCATGGCTCAGTGTGTGTGTGTGTGTGGGTTGCATGGCTCAGTGTGTGTGGGTTGCATGGCTCAGTGTGTGTGTGTTGCATGGCTCAGTGTGTGTGTGTGTTGCATGGCTCAGTGTGTGTGTGTGTGGGTTGCATGGCTCAGTGTGTGTGTGTGGGTTGCATGGCTCAGTGTGTGTGTGTGGGTTGCATGGCTCAGTGTGTGTGTGTGGGTTGCATGGCTCAGTGTGTGTGTGTGGGTTGCATGGCTCAGTGTGTGTGTGGGTTGCATGGCTCAGTGTGTGTGTGTGATGGTTGCATGGCTCAGTGTGTGTGTGTGATGGTTGCATGGCTCAGTGTGTGTGTGATGCTTGCATGGCTCAGTGTGTGTTTGATTGTTGCATGGCTCAGTGTGTGCTGCATGGCTCAGTGTGTGTGTGTGTGTGCTGCATGGCTCAGTGTGTGTGTGTGATGCTTGCATGGCTCAGTGTGTGTTTGATTGTTGCATGGCTCAGTGTGTGTGTGTGATGGTTGCATGGCTCAGTGTGTGATTGTTGCATGGCTCAGTGTGTGTGTGTGTGCTGCATGGCTCAGTGTGTGTGTGTGTGGGTTGCATGCCACTGTGTGTGTGTCTGGGTTGCATGGCTCAGTGTGTGTGTGTGTGTGTGCGTGTGGGTTGCATGGTTCTGTGTGTGTGTGTGTGGGTTGCATGGCTCAGTGTGTGTGTGGGTTGCATGGCTCAGTGTGTGTGTGGGTTGCATGGCTCAGTGTGTGTGTGGGTTGCATGGCTCTGTGTGTTTGTGATGGTTGCATGGCTCAGTGTGTGTTTGTGATGGTTGCATGGCTCAGTGTGTGTGTGTGTGTGATGGTTGCATGGCTCAGTGTGTGTGTGTGATGGTTGCATGGCTCAGCGTGTGTGTGTGTGTGTGTGTGTGTGTGTGTGTGGGTTGCATGGCTCAGTGTGTGTGGGTTGCATGGCTCAGTGTGTGTGTGGGTTGCATGGCTCAGTGTGTGTGTGGGTTGCATGGCTCAGTGTGTGTGTGTGTGATGGTTGCATGGCTCAGTGTGTGTGTGTGTGTGATGGTTGCATGGCTCAGTGTGTGTGTGTGGTGGTTGCATGGCTCAGTGTGTGTGTGTGTGATGGTTGCATGGCTCAGTGTGTGTGTGTGTGATGGTTGCATGGCTCAGTGTGTGTGTGTGTGTGTGATGGTTGCATGGCTCAGTGTGTGTGTATGTGATGGTTGCATGGCTCAGTGTGTGTGTGTGATGGTTGCATGGCTCAGTGTGTGTGTGTGATGGTTGCATGGCTCAGTGTGTGTGTATGTGATGGTTGCATGGCTCAGTGTGTGTGTGTGATGGTTGCATGGCTCAGTGTGTGTGTGTGTGATGGTTGCATGGCTTAGACCCAGGAGAGCAATGGACTTTTATGAACCCTTACAGCTCTGTTTGCCCTTGACCAGCACATGCTACAGCTATAATACAACGGTCTCCTAGTGACGGACCGAGACGTTGAGACACAAATTAGAAATTATCATTGTCTTTAGCATGCGATCTGATTGGAGCCCTCATGTATTGTGGTTTCTCTCTCTTCAGCATAAGTTCCGATTGGTAAAGTGAATGCGCTGTCTCATGCAGGATGTAGGTTTACATTGTTTCTATGTATTTCTTGCATATTGTTGTTGTGTAGCCCTTTAGAAATATTAGTAATCCCATTTTGATGGTGTAGCTTGTATGGTATTGGTTGTGTACAGCCCTTTAAGGGAATCGTGCCTGCGTTTTTGTTTTCTATCTGTCTGGGGCCCCTAAGTGAAGCTCTCTCTGTCAGATGAGTGAATCTCAGCAGAGGCACAGGCAGCCACTGGGGTTCTATTTCATCTCATACTGCTCTGAAGCAGACATGCAAATCCGCTGATGAGGTGTGTGTGTGTGGCGATGAGGATCATGTGTGAAGGAATTTTAAGGTTGCGAGAAAAGGAAGGTGAGCAACTGACGGGTGTGCCAGAGCAAAAGGCTTTGAAATCTGGGAAGGATATTGAGGGTTAGGTGACGTCAGTATTCATAGAGGTGATGGAAGTCTCAAATCCAACATTCATTTGCCCCTCAAGTCCCCCTCTCTGGTGCTGAAACCCTCTGGGGTGAAGCTGCAAAGGGTTTTTGGTAATTATATTTTTAACCAGAATCAACAGTAGCCTCAACGCAGAGCATTCATGTAATGAGGCTTTTGAAGTTTTGAATGGGCTGGTTGTTTAGCATCAAACACTCCTGCTCGTTGTCTGATCTTAACAATCCCGTCATCTGTCTGTAATACATTCAGGTTTTCCATGCCACTACTGCAGGGTGTCGAACTCATTCCATGGTGGGCCTAGTGTCTGCAAGGTTTGTTTTTTTCCTTTTAATTAAGCCCTAGACAACTAGGTATCGGGTTGCTTACTAATTAGTGACTTTAATTAATCAATCAAGTACAAGGGAGAAGCGAAAACCCGCATTCCACCCTCCGTGGAATGAATTTGACACGTGCAATACAGTGATGTAACATGCAGCCTAACCTATAGTAAAAAATGCAGGGGCATTGAACAAGATTAACTAACACTTTTCTGTCATGCTGTGGACTTTGCTACTTTGGTAATCCATAACGGGTGCATGTCATGTGATGTCTGGATGTTGGGTCATAATCCTATTAAGTGGCTCTCTGTATCCATGATCAACACACAGATGAGCTTTGTACTGTCTGTAAGAGATGAAGTCCCTGATTAATGTGGGATGTATCAGCTTTAGCCACTGTTCTATGTTAATATATTGAGGATTTAACACTTTTTGCCAATCGATTAGCGGTTAACAACCTCATCAGCTGCCACTGACTGGAGCTCTTACCCATTAGGGTAAGAAAACAAAATGTTTATTTCAGTGAAATACGGAACTGTTCTGTATTTTATCCAACGGGTGGCATCCCTAAGTCTAAATAAATATTCTTGTTACATTGCACAACCTTCAATGTTATGTCAAAATTACGTAAAATTCTGGCACATTAGTTCGCGATGAGCCAGGCGGCCCAAACTGTTGCATATACACTGACTCTGCGTGCTAAGAACACAAGAGAAGTGACACAATTTCACCTGGATAATATTACCTGCTAACCTGGATTTCTTTTAGCTAAATATGCATGTTTAAAAATGCATACTTCTGTTTATTGATTTTAAGAAAGGCATTGATGTTCATGGTTAGGTACAGTCGTCCAACGATTGTGCTTTTTTCACAAATGCGCTTTTGTTAAATCATCCCCCAGCGTTGCATCGATTATATGCAACGCAGGACACGCTAGATAAACTGGTAATATCATCAACCATGTGTAGTTATAACTAGTGATTATGATTGTTTTTTATAAGGTAAGTTTAATGCTAGCTAGCAACTTACCTTGGCTTCTACTGCATTCGTAACAGGCAGTCTCCTTGTGGAGTGCAATGAGAGGCAGGTGGTTATAGCGTTGGGACTAGTTAACTGTAAGGTTGCAAGATTGGATCCCCCGAGCTGACCAGGTGACAATCTGTCGTTCTGCCCCTGAACAAGGCAGTTAACCCGCCGTTCCTAGGCAGTCATTGAAAATAAGAATGTGTTCTTAACTCACTTGCCTGGTTAAATAAAGATTAAATAAAGGTTTGAAAAAAAATAAAAACAAATCGGCCAAATCGGTCTCCAAAAATACTGATTTCTGATTATGAAAACTTGAATTCTGCCCTAAATAATCGGCCATTCCGATTAATCGGCCGACCTCTATTGAGTTCCCATAGTGACTTCACAGTCTGATACTGCTTCACATTGGCTGTTTGGACAGTGTGTCTGAAATTGCCATCGCTTCATTTGAACATCATGCACTTCGTTTTGGGAGATGATTGCTTTCATCAAGCTTTTAAATCTAAATGATATGCCTGGTCTCATGATAGATCCTCTGGTTTAGTGATGACCTGTTATGCCCTTTTTATGAGCAATATCTTGTTGATTATTCCCTTTCGCCTGGAGGTGTTTCAACAGCAAAGGGCTAAAGCTACAGTGACTCACACCATTACCTTCCCCTCTACTCTTCCTACACACCCAGATAAATAGTGTGCTCTCTTGGTAACCAAATTAGTTGAAGCTACCTGGAAAAGTGTGTGTGTGTGTGTGTGTGTGGGAGGGAGGGAGGGAGGGAGGGAGGGGTGATTTAGACTTTTGATACCAGGTTTCTTATCACAATACTCAATACCATCACGATCCTCGATACCAAAATGGTACCACGGCAAAAAAAAGGTGTTAGCCAATGTCACAGAATGGCACTTGATCCAGACAGATCTTTTGAGCTCAATATTATTACATTTTAAATGATAGATTTCTTGCAAGCATATGACAATTGGTGGCGCACGTCTCCTGAGCCGGAGGAGCCTGTAGAATACATTGTGGCCAGCCAGCAGGTCAAATGAGCGACTAATATTAACGAGTCACTCAGAAAAACTAATCATGACTCTCGAGTCCGTAATAAGTTGTTCAAAAATAACGAATTGTTGACGAACTGCATCATTGACTGGGAGAGACTTGAGGTGGGGGGGACTAAAAGAGTCCGCATGCTTCCCAAAAACAGTTCGCTGGAGTTTGTGGATATATTATGACATCATTTTGACTTTTTTGTTTTCTGGAAGCAAGCCGAAGTTGGTAGCGGAAGTCTTCTCCCCTTCGTCTGTGATTGGTCAGTAGGGATACTTTAATAGTTTTTGTTTTCATGCAAAACATTTCATTGAGATACTGCACCAGACATCTTAGTCACGCGTCTTTACAGGCAACTAAGATCTCTGCAATGACAACTTAAGAAATCTAACTTGATATTCATTCGGACCTTTTTTGAGGAAGTGGATACTGGCTACGGCGTCTCAAAATGGACAAACGGTAATATTGCCGCTTTCCCCCCCTCGTTTTTCAAGCGAAGGTCTTTTTAATTGAAAATGCGAGCACACTCGTTCGGTTCAGCTAGGCGCCTGCCGAACTGAAGCATGTTGACGCCTTATGTGAATGTCGCAAATCTTTATTCAATCCGCAATATTTTGCATTATCGTTAGCATATTATCACAAGGTCACTAGGGTTGTGAATTGATGTGGACTTCAGCTGTAAGCTACCAAGGAAAGTTAGCCTACAAAGCTGGTTACTACCGGTGTGTTCTAGCCTGTGTGGACATTGTTTTGCAAACACTAATGAACATTTTCTACATGCCACATTGCATTATTCAAGTGTGTTAACTTCTGTGCAGAATGAGTGTAGTGCTTACATGATGCAGCCCAGACTCCCAGTGGTTCCTTAGGACAGGTTAGAGCTAGCAATGGGTAAGCAGTCACAGCACTGCTCTCGCGCTATAAGGGAACTATAAGCTGGGCTGCTCTACACACTGGGCTGCTCTACTCAGATTAGAGAATGTCAGAGGAATGTATGACAATGACTGAGGCCTGGTGACTCATGATATCCTTGGTCAAATTCCACAGCTGATTGTGGTTCCTCCACTCTCTGTGACACCTTTGTCATTACTGGCACTAACAGAATACTCAGCAGTAGTTCTCTCACTCTCGAATGGAATCTCTCTCCAGAAACAATGTAGAGCATTTCTCTCTTTAATGGATGAGTTAGCCATTATTTTTCCTGGCAGTGAAAATATGGGCCACCAAGAGAGCACTGTCTGTGTACTGGCTGTGACCCAGTGATGGAGCTTCAGGGTCACACACAGAGCTGACAATGGCATTCTGTCCCCCTACTGCACACACACAGAGCGCTCTGGCATCACATCAGCAGCCCTCTGCAAAGAGAACCTGACCTGCCTGCCTGCCCTGTGCCAAACGGGTACATTGCCTTAGCAGAGCAGAGCAGAGGCTAAGCTGGAGCGCCAACAAAAGATGAAACTATTGACCTGTGACTTAATCCTTTAATCCCCGCTATGCTATGGTGTTGTGCAACCTCAAATGCAGAGGATTTATCGTTCTGGGGAAAGGGCATGGTTTTATGATGGTGACCCGGCTGCCTCCTCTGCGATGTGCCATGAATGCCCATCATGCTCTTGGTGTGTGTGCTCAAGCTTTATGTTCGTCATAAACCCCTGCAGTCTGTTCTATACTATGTTATTGTGTGCTGTGCTGCATGCGTTTTCCATTGGACACTGGGCTGTGTCATCTCATGTACAGTACGGCCTTTTGAGCATTTAAAGAGGGAGGGGAGGGAGCTTGTGGGCGGTGCCTGGATGGAGGTGCAGTAAAACGCTTGACGTCCACGAGTCAAAGAGCAGCTCTTCAACAGCAACCAGCTCCATCAGGCAGTAAACGCTTTAATATGCTGCTAATTATTTCTGAGAGATTGGATGTTGATTAAAAAGCGAAACGTTTTTAATTATAACTCAAATGTTAATGCCGTCCCAAGTGAAGAAAATGTTTAGGATTACGCGAGGAGAACTTCTAATAGACTGAACCAAAGCTCCACTCTTCCAATTTAGAATCTTGTTTATTTTTCTTGACTTTTAGCACTAAATGGGCTTAACTGCTGTTGTTTCGTTGGGTGTCATTTGATGTTATTGTATGTCATCAATGCCCAACCGGAGCTGCCTAGCCTGAACCCAGTCTCCATTTAAAATTCATGACATTCTCTGCAGGGATTTCTGATCATGCTATGCCCACCCAGGTAATTCCTTTAACTCATGCTTGGGCAACTTCAGCTTGTTCTCATTTTAACACACTTCGGTTGCGACTTAATTTATTAGTTTTTGTCACATACACCGGATCGGTGCAGTGAAATGTGGTGTTTTACACGGTCAGCCATAGTAGTACGGCACCCCTGGAGTAAATTAGGGTTAAGTGCCTTGCTCAAGGGGACATCGATAGATGTATCACTTTGTCTGCTCGGTTATTCGAACCAGCGGCCTTTTGGTTACTGGCCAAGCGCTCTACCTGCCGCCCTTGGAAGAGTGCTTGTGCACAGTCATTTGTGAAGGGGATGATATTGGATTCACAAATACACCATATTGAGCTGGAACTCAAAATGAAGACACAGCAGTCTCTTGTTTTATTCAGGTAGAGACTCTATACATTATAATTGCAGAAGGATTTAGAAGACTTCCTGATAATGTGAGTTTGCTGTAGCTACTGACGACATTGGAGCGAAACCTCTCTGGTCCTGAGGCAGTGCTAGTGCCAGCGCCTCCTTAGCTTGCTGCCTGCCTACCCCAGAGCCAGGCTCAGGATTTAATTGTGGCTTATTGGACAGGATCTGGGGAATGCTGATGAGGGAAAGGCTCTCAATAATGCCACAAACGGTCCTCCTGCCAGTGCCTTAAGTGGTCTATTTGTGATTCAGCATGCATGCTCTCTTTCTCTCTCCCTCTTCCGCTCCCTCTCTGACTGCCAGGCTGGCATGGAGTCGAGCTCCCAAGGGGTGAGTGTGTTAATGCGGGCCCCCAGGCCCGGGGACCAGGGTAATTGGGTTCGCATGGTCGGTGTCAGGGCACCACCACCGCTCCCTACACAAAGGCCACCTCCCAGCCAAGCTGTTCAGGACAGAGAGACAAACCCCTCATCACTGGTGTAATTCATTGGAAAGGCTTATTGAATTACTGGAATGGTGTATGTGCTTTTTGTATGAGGGCCTGCTGTAGATTGCGCAATGAGCTGAGGGCCCTGTGTTTGCCTGCCTGCTTGCGTGTTCAGCTCTCTCTCTCAGCTCAGACGCTTGGCTCTGAACACTACCGTGAATAACGGCAGACGGCTGAGAAAATCTGTAATATCCCCAAATGGCGTAATTACTGCAGCTTCCATTCAGATAACGTTCTCTTGTTTCCGGTGCCTGTTTGACCATGTCTGCATGTAGGGGTCACAGAGCCTGTTGTCTGCGTTGTGACAGCCTGGAGGCTGGAGCTTTTTGGCTGGGCCTCATCCTGACTGGATGGGCTGGTGTCTGCTGCAGCTTAATGTTGACATGCATGCACATCCATGTAGACTGTGGATTTGTCTGGTTTGTTTGATACTAAGTGATTGGAGCCCCCTCACTAGTATGTTATGCTCATAGCAACAAGAGTGAAGGTGTTCATTTCTTTGCCTGCTTGCCTTTTTCAGGTCCAGTGGGTTTAAAAGAAACCCAGCATTAAGTTTTGCAATGTTGACTAGTCTCTTCCGCCTGGCTATGTGTAGCATTAAACTGATCCATACACCACACAGTGTTGACTAGTCTCTTCCGCCTGGCTATGTGTAGCATTAAACTGATCCATACACCACACAGTGTTGACTAGTCTCTTCCGCCTGGCTATGTGTAGCATTAAACTGATCCATACACCACACAGTGTTGACTAGTCTCTTCCGCCTGGCTATGTGTAGCATTAAACTGATCCATACACCACACAGTGTTGACTAGTCTCTTCCGCCTGGCTATGTGTAGCATTAAACTGATCCATACACCACACAGTGTTGACTAGTCTCTTCCGCCTGGCTATGTGTAGCATTAAACTGATCCATACACCACACAGTGTTGACTAGTCTCTTCCGCCTGGCTATGTGTAGCATTAAACTGATCCATACACCACACAGTGTTGACTAGTCTCTTCCGCCTGGCTATGTGTAGCATTAAACTGATCCATACACCACACAGTGTTGACTAGTCTCTTCCGCCTGGCTATGTGTAGCATTAAACTGATCCATACACCACACAGTGTTGACTAGTCTCTTCCGCCTGGCTATGTGTAGCATTAAACTGATCCATACACCACACAGTGTTGACTAGTCTCTTCCGCCTGGCTATGTGTAGCATTAAACTGATCCATACACCACACAGTGTTGACTAGTCTCTTCCGCCTGGCTATGTGTAGCATTAAACTGATCCATACACCACACAGTGTTGACTAGTCTCTTCCGCCTGGCTATGTGTAGCATTAAACTGATCCATACACCACACAGTGTTGACTAGTCTCTTCCGCCTGGCTATGTGTAGCATTAAACTGATCCATACACCACACAGTGTTGACTAGTCTCTTCCGCCTGGCTATGTGTAGCATTAAACTGATCCATACACCACACAGTGTTGACTAGTCTCCTCTAATTGGAAGTATAATTCTGAACTATGATGATGAGCCACTGGTGAGGTGGGAACAGGGGAATCGGAGAACCCAATATACTACATTATACCGTTGGCTACTTCACTCAATCACCAGACCCAACCAACATAAAACAGGTTCTCAACACTAAAACAGAACACGCCACCACAATCCTACCCTATACACACACTGTTAGGACCGCTGTCTGAAAATAGCTGCTGTCTCAGAGCCCAGCTTGGCTGTGGTCTTCAATAAGCCCAACAATGTGCTCAGCAGTGTGAGCAGTGAAGTGATAATTGACACATCCTAAAAATTCAAGAAGGCTGTTGTTAATGTTCTGTCTCTTCCTCTGAGTGGATTTAACAGAACCACTTTAAGACTTTAATTGACAAGGAATACTGCCATTAAAGCCGTTGCCTTGGCACTGCCATTACGTACTTTTTAGTTTTTTAAAGATGATGAGACCCACTTGGGGCGTTCACGCGGCACCATTACAAAAGCTCACGTGGAATCACAATGGCCAGCCGTGTTGCTATTTTAGTTTCTGTTTAAAAAAACATAAGTCCTCCAATAAGCCCTGTGCCTCCAGGGCTGGAAAAAGTGAGGAATCTCACTTTGTCTGAAGGGCAGGTGAGCGTGGTTCCCACCCCTCCCTGTTTCCCCCCTTGCATATCAGTAGGAAAACAAGGGCTTCTCCAGCGCTGGAACCAGGCTGTTGATATGGAAGGTATGGCCAGGGTTTCAGTGGAGAGAGATGATGCCAAAAGCTTGTTACCAGGTTACATCACTGTTGTTGTGTGCCAGATCTTCAGGCGTAGCAGAGGGAGCTCGCAGAGCCATTCCTCTCTCCGTCGCCAAGCTACCGTCACGCTCTCCTCACACACACCAGTATTTAACCATCATTGGTATAAATATTTATTGTTAAGTTTTGAATGCAGCGTTCATTAAGGCTTGGGAACTCGCAATACGATATCAACGTTACTTAGGTTCCGATATGTATTGGGATTCGACGTTCCAAACATATTGCTCACTATCTCTGCTGCATTGGGATAAGAGCATGAGAACTAGTTTGATCAGTAGTGGAAATAAGTCTTGAAAACGTGGCTTTCTATTGAAAAAGATGGAGATCAAGTTATAGGATGAAATACTGGTGTTTTTGCATTGGTACTGCCAACTAGTGCAAGCTGGTACTATGGTACAAAAAGAACATCACGGTACCTATGGTACAAAAAGAACATCACGGTACCTATGGTACCAAAAAGAACATCACGGTACCTTTTGGTACCAAAAAGAACATCACGGTACCTTTTGGTACAAAAAGAACATCACGGTACCTATGGTACAAAAAGAACATCACGGTACCTATGGTACAAAAAGAACATCACGGTACCTATGGTACCAAAAGAACATCACGGTACCTATGGTGCCAAAAGAACATCACGGTACCTTTAGTACCAAAAAGAACATCACGGTACCTTTTGGTACCAAAAAGAACATCACGGTACTTATGGTACAAAAAGAACATCACAGAACCTATGGTACAAAAAGAACATCACGGTACCAAAAAGAACATCACGCTACCTATGGTACCAAAAATCACGGTACCTATGGTACCAAAAATCACGGTACCTTTGGTACAAATCGATAATTGAAGTGAAATCGATAAAATATGGTCCAAAAATGAAACCGTGATATGTAACTGTATGCATTTTCATCATGTCTGGGTGGTAAGTGAATGTGTAGCACTAGTATCATGGCCATGAGTCTATTGTTGTTGTGTAGGCAGACAGACCTATGCTGCACTGAATTCTAAACTAACGGCTGCATGACTGGAGTAAAAAGTTGTTCATTGTAGAAATTGCAGATAAGTGCAGGTACTCATCATGAGTTGTACGTCTGGAAGTGTGACTGGAGGCTGGATATCTCTTTCTCTGGGAAGGGAAATGATTCCGGGTTAAGAATACATCTACTAGGTTCTGTTGCGTGGTGAAGAAAACAATACGTCGTCAAAGTAGGGATGTGACAAATGGATGATTTCTATGAACTGTTATACTGGTTTTCTTTTTAGCGGTTTCCCATTTAAAAGGCTAAGAAAAAAATCATACGATTTCAGGTCAATTCATTGTAATGGTTCCTTTTACTTCTGTATGACCTCCGGCCTTGTGATGAAGTTCAATCTACCATGACCCTTTACAGACACAGAAAGCAGCTACAGTAACGTGTGGATAATTGAACTTTTCAGACATTAAAAAAGAGGGCGTCTGTCTCGTTTCAGACAGTAGAATTCTGCTTCAGCATATGTTATTTTGTTTCTCTGACAACAAATGTTGCTGATTGATGTGCTGCTGTTTATTTTTTATGGTGTGATAGCTAGATGTGCCTTCTTTCTACTAAATGTCTTGGTAAGGAGCGTTATTTAACAAACGTTAAAGTACTTTTTTAGGCAAGTGGTCTGCCCGCAGGCAGGCTAGGATTGTCAGTTCTGGTCGCCTAGTGTTGGAAGTTAGTCCCACTTCAGAAGCGACATTACTTTACAGACAAGTAAAATGCTGTTTCTCTTCAGAGAATGTTTTGTGTCGGCAGATTAAAAAGCCGTAGTGTAGCCAACCCTAACTGACTAACAAACATGCCGTAGGCAAGGTGCTTTCAAGGGGCCACATACCATTCTATCTGAAAATGGTAATCGATGCAGGCTATACCGGTAGCCTACTGTCATTTCATATTATGAGACAAAAACACCCCCACCCGCTCAGCAACCAAGACTACCCCGTGCTCGCAAGACCAGGGCCAGCTTGAGGGAGAAGGCAGAGGGGCGAGCGGGCGGGCCAGCTCGTGGGCGAAGGCAGAGGGGCGGGCCAGCTCGTGGGCGAAGGCAGAGGGGTTCGGTAAGGGATTTTTCTTAACGTTAAAGATCCCAACTTCATTTAAACATTTAAAGGTACTTACTTGAAATAGCCTAAATGGAGCTATAAGTAGGTACTGAAACTATGGAACGCTTGCCAAGTGTAGGCGTCTGCAACAATTTAGCAGGAGGGGAATGTGGGAGGGTTGAGTTTCCAACACAATTCCTCTCCTCCATTCTCTCACAACACCACAAAGGAGACAGTGTAATCTACTGTTATGTTAAGGTGAGGACTGCAGGCTGTCAATACTCACCCTATTGCCTCACTGAGGATGATGCTGAAGGGTTTGGCACTACATGTCTGCACTGTGTTTGATTGAGACATCAGCCTTTAGGTACAAACACATGACAGTGATTCAGTCAATGCTCTTTGTGTAATAAAAAGGTAGGGAACTCTTGTCAAGAATTTGTTGGATTAAAATATTTAATGTCCACCTCTAATACCAAATCAGCCATTAATCCGAGGGGGATCAAACCGAGAGAAGCTGATCCCAGAGAGAAGCTGTTTGTGGGTTCTTCCACTCAGTTGCGCGCCTCTGAATATAAATGAATTTGTCCAGGTGTTTCTTCCACTCAGTTCAAGTGTTCACCACACTCAAAATGTATTTAAATATGAGGCTAGAGGTCGACCGATTATGATTTTTCAACGCCGATACCAATTATTGGAGGACAAAAAAAGCCGATACCGATTTAATCGGCTGATTTTTAAAATGTATACAGTGGGGCAAAAAAGTATTTAGTCAGCCACCAATTGTGCAAGTTCTCCCACTTAAAAAGATGAGAGGCCTGTAATTTTCATCATATGTACACTTCAAATATGACAGACAAAATGAGAAGAAAAAAAATCCAGAAAATCACATTGTAGGATTTTTTATGAATTTATTTGCAAATTATGGTTGAAAATAAGTATTTTGTCACCTACAAACAAGCAAGATTTCTGGCTCTCACAGACCTGTAACTTCTTCTTTAAGAGGCTCCTCTGTCCTCTACTTGTTACCTGTATTAATGGCACCTGTTTGAACTTGTTATCAGTATAAAAGACACCTGTCCACAACCTCAAACAGTCACACTCCAAACTCCACTATGGCCAAGACCAAAGAGCTGTCAAAGGACACCAGAAACAAAATTGTAGACCTGCACCAGGCTGGGAAGACCGTATCTGCAATAGGTAAGCAGCTTGGTTTGAAAAAATCAACTGTGGGAGCAATTATTAGGAAATGGAAGACATACAAGACCACTGATAATCTCCCTCGATCTGGGGCTCCACGCAAGATCTCACCCCGTGGGGTCAAAATGATCACAAGAACGGTGAGCAAAAATCCCAGAACCACACGGGGGGACCTAGTGAATGACCTGCAGAGAGCTGGGACCAAAGTAACAAAGCCTACCATCAGTAACGCACTACGCCGCCAGGGACTCAAATCCTGCAGTGCCAGACGTGTCCCCCTGCTTAAGCCAGTACATATCCAGGCCCGTCTGAAGTTTGCTAGAGAGCATTTGGATGATCCAGAAGAAGATTGGGAGAATGTCATATGGTCAGATGAAACCAAAATATAACTTTTTGGTAAAAACTCAACTCGTCGTGTTTGGAGGACAAAGAATGCTGAGTTGCATCCAAAGAACACCATACCTACTGTGAAGCATGGGGTCGAAACATCATGCTTTGGGGCTGTTTTTATGCAAAGGGACCAGGACGACTGATCCGTGTAAAGGAAAGAATGATTGGGGCCATGTATCGTGAGATTTTGAGTGAAAACCTCCTTCCATCAGCAAGGGCATTGAAGATTAAACGTGGCTGGGTCTTTCAGCATGACAATGATCCCAAACACACCGCCCGGGCAACGAAGGTCCTGGAGTGGCCTAGCCAGTCTCCAGATCTCAACCCCATAGAAAATCTTTGGAGGGAGTTGAAAGTCTGTGTTGCCCAGCAACAGCCCCAGCAACATCACTGCTCTAGAGGAGATCTGCATGGCGGAATGGGCCAAAATACCAGTAACAGTGTGTGAAGACTTACAGAAAACATTTGACCTCTGTCATTGCCAACAAAGGGTACATAAAGTATAGAGAAACTTTTGTTTTTGACCAAATACTTATTTTCCACCATAATTTGCTAATATATTCATTATATTCATCCTACAATGTGATTTTCAGGATTTTTTTTCTCTCATTTTGTCTGTCATAGTTGAATTACAGGCCTCATCTTTTAAGTGGGAGAACTTGCACAACTGGTAGCTGACTAAATACTTTTTTGCCCCACTCTACCTTTGAATATTACGAGCCTGCTGCTGCCTACCACCCCTCAGTCAGACTGCTATAACTATAATAAACACACAGAAATACGAGCCTTAGGTCTAATCCAGAAACTATCACCTCAAACAAAACGTTTTTTCCGTTCAGTATTTTATCTAACTGGTGGCATTCCATGAGTCTATTCCTGTTACATTGCACAATGCAAGAGAAGTTACACAATTTCACCTGGTTAATATTGCCTGCTAACCTGGATTTCTTTTAGCTAAATATGCAGGTTTAAAAATATATGTGTATTGATTTTAAAGGCATTGATGTTTATGGTTAAGTACACATTGGAGCAACGACAGTCGTTGATCGTTTTTTATAAGATAAGTTTAATGCTAGCTAGCAACTTAACTTGGCTTACTGCGTTCGCGTAACAGGCAGGCTCCTTGTGAGGCAGGGGGTTAGAGCGTTGGACTAGTTAACTGTAAGGTTGCAAGATTGAATCCCCCGAGCTGACAAGGTAAAAATCTGTCGTTTTGCCTCGTTCCTAGACCGTCATTTAAAATAAGAATGTGTTCTTAACTGACTTGCCTAGTTAAATAAAGGTGTAAACATTTTATTTTTTTAAACGGCAAAATCGGCACCAAAAAAATACTGATTTCCAATTGTTATGAACCTAATTAATCAGCCATTCCGATTAATCGGTCGACCTCTAGTTGAGGCCTGAACTCTCTGACCTCTGGATAGATATGATGCTGCCAGCACGTTCATGCCCCCCCCCCCCCCCCCCCCCCGGCTGGCAACCCCAGACCATGCCTAGCCTGTGGTACATGTGCATCGTTCCTCCCCAGCATCGGCAGGCCGGGGCCTGTCTCTCTCTGAGGCTCAGCCCTACCCCTGGCTGCCTGTCTGTCACGGAACCTTGCCCTAATGAAGGCAGAAGGGCTGCTGTGCTACTGCCTGCTCTTCATCATTCCTGCCACAGCCAAGGTTCACTTATTAAGACGCTCGGCCCTGCACATTATAAAGAATCTGGGTCATTAGCATGGGGTCAAATGGCATTCGGGGGGGGGGGGCACTGTCATCAACCTGCTGGCTGACCTCTCATGGCGAGCCAACGGGGTTTTAGCTGCATCCTAGCCCTGCTTCATAATTAGAATGCAGTGGATCACTGCCACTGTGTTACAGGTTAGGACCGGCTCCAGAGAGCGACGCACAGGTTAGGACCGGCTCCAGAGAGCGACGCACAGGTTAGGACCGGCTCCAGAGAGCGACGCACAGGTTAGGACCGGCTCCAGAGAGCGACGCACAGGTTAGGACCGGCTCCAGAGAGCGACGCGCACACAGACCATGCAGAGTTAGTTAGGGTGAGGTTTAGACACCGAGTGATGTGGCTTGTGTTGAAATGCAATAATTTGAATAACAATCTGGGATTCCTGTGTTCAATGGTACTTAATGAGAATACGGTATTTATTTGCTCTAGGAGAGGGTTGGGCGCCGACCGTGCCGCTCTGCCATCATTTTATCATGATGAATCACTCTCATTAGCAGGTCCTGACTCACCTTTTATTTCAATTAGCTCCAGAGCCACTGTGGTGTTTGGTAGTGTCATGTAATAAAGCAGCAGTGAGCTATAAGTGCTGCTACTGCATCTCCTTTCAGATCGGGGTCTGTTACCACTAGACTGAGGTTTCAGTCGGTGAGCTGTGGCTGCACACTAACCTAGTCTCTGTCAAGGGCATTCCTACTGCCCCTCAAACCCTCAGCGAGCGGCCTGTGAGGTATTTAATACAGCAAGGCGGGCTTATGAGGACACATACAGAGTGGAGATTCCGCTCTCTTTCTCCTGCAGGACTTTCTCTCCGTCATAGTGCGGTGTCTCTACAAAGGGGGCTTGTTTTGCATGGCGGCATGCGTTCACCTATCTATGCCTGTACATTTAGGCCTAGGTCTCTGGTTTAAAATAGAAGCAGGGCCGCGATCGCAGAGAGAAGCTGTTTGTGGGTGCAGAGGACTGAGCTGAGGACTGTGGTTGGCACAACTGCACAAGGCTGCTTGTTTATGTCAGAGGCTCCGCCTGTGGGAGAGAAAGGGGAGGGGAGTTTACTAACCTCACGAGGGTCGCAATTCCTCATGAGCCATTCCACCATTTCGCTGGCAGTTGTGAAAACAATTCCCCATCTAGCATGGGCAGCAGAGCAGAGTGGGCAGGGAGAGGGAGTGTGAATCAGCTAACTTGCAGGGGGTGGTGGGATATTTGGGGTTAGAGTACCTGTGTGCTGGCCTGGGATCAGGGGTTATGAGTAGTTGCTAGACAGCCCTGCCTGGTGTTACGAACACGATTCAGATTGTTTCTGTGACCACATAGAGAAACTAAACTGCACTACCATAGCTCAGGAGTGTAACTGAAGACATGGCACAGACTTGGGGCCAGACTGAGTCAATCAAACCTGCCGGTGTCCAGTATCTGTTTAAACAACAACACTGCCTATATGCTAGTGATGGAGGAAAAAATCAGTACAGTTACAATATTGTCCAAAAATAAGATTGGGATTTATCAATATTTTACTGTAAAAAAATTAAACTATGAATATATTCACACGTACGTGTATGTTTTCCTTCTCCTTTAGTTAGCACTAGTGGACTGGACTTGCTCCAGAAGTTCTGTGTTTTTCAACCCAAAGCTTGTTCTCCATTTCTTTCCTAATAGTGAGCCAACATGTCTTCAGCACTTATTGATAAACTCGTTTTGTCATGCTCTCCCTCTGCTGCAGACATATGGTGAGCTGTATGTGTGGAACATCAAATCACAATAAAATAGAAGTATCGAATCGAAATACATATATAGAATCGTGAGAATCTCTCTTAACCGCAGGTAGCCTAGTGGTTAAGAGCGTTGGGACAATAACCGAAAGGTTGCTGGGTCGAATCCCCGTGCCAACTAAGTGAAAAATAGGTCTGCGCTGTTGAGCAAGGCACTTAATCCTAATTGCTCCCGTAAGAGCGTCTGCTAAATGACTAAAATGGCAATGTAAATATTGTATTTGCACTTAGTGTCATTATTATTTTATTGCCAGGTCCCTGGCATTTCCCAACCCTTCTATATTCACATGAAAAATGGGAAGCATCCACATGTTAAGGGAGCCCTGGTATTTTGAAAGTACCAAAAACCAGTCTGCAGTGTACAGTTTCACTACAGGAAATATGGAACTAATTTGATACTGAATGCTTAGCTAGCTGCCAGACATGTTTGTGTAATTAGTTATGCTCAACCAACCTCATTGTTAGTGTAATTTCCAAATGTGAGTAGCTGGACTAAAAACTCTGCTTCTTCTTCATCTTCTAGGTTTCACTCAGAGACAGCTAGATCGCTGAAGCCCTGAGCTGGGGGAGCCCTGTCCTCAGCCTCCACTCAACTCACCTGGCTTGCATTTTACCCATCAACCCCCTTCTACCACGCAGACTCGCTGCAGCCCAGCCTGTCGTCACTATGACGTCGGAGCTGGAGAGTAGTCTGACCTCCATGGATTGGCTGCCTCAGCTGACCATGCGGGCAGCCATCCAGAAGGCTGATGCCCAGGGGCACCACGGGGGGCCGGGCATGGGCAAGAAGAGTGCAATGCTGGACCCCAACACCACTCTGGACCAGGAGGAGGTCCAGCAGCACAAAGACGGCAAGCCGCCCTACAGCTACGCCAGCCTCATCACCTTCGCCATCAACAGCTCGCCTAAGAAGAAGATGACCCTGAGTGAGATCTACCAGTGGATCTGTGACAACTTCCCCTACTACCGGGAGGCAGGCAGCGGCTGGAAGGTAAGATGATGGACAGAAAGGAGCTGGAGTAGAATGGATGTCATTCTGAGCTGATGTCATGACAGAGTGTATGAGATGGTTTGTAGACATGGAGTTAGACATAAAGCTAACTGTCATTCATAATAATCACCCACACTGTTATTTCACTAAAGCTCAAAGTGAGACTACCCACTCTATATCCACTAAGTGCCTTACATCTTTGAGTGAAATAATAGGAGCAGCCCTGAGAACTGTGTGAAGTGTACAATTCTGGATGAATATTCAGAGCGAGAGATGGCCCTATTTGAGCGAACACAGACTAAATAGCCCATTCATGGGTGGTATTATTCATTGCAGTTGCCTTGATAGGAGAATGCCATTATGTAGGAGAGAGAGCCAGTGCTGTGTCATCTCAAGGAGCACGTGATATACAGAGATGAAGCTATGCTGATTGCCTTTTACAGAGCCCAGATAGAAAGTGATATTGTTTTTTCCAGTCAGTGACATTTATATGGACTAGAATGTGAGGCTCTGCTTTATTGCAGCCAGGCACAATGTATGTAGCCCATTTCCTGTGTGTGAGAGCAAGTGGGTGTGAATCTATGGAAGGGGAAGAACGTATCCAACAATATTATAAAATTGGGTTGAGTTGGCGTCATGTCAACTCTGTAGATATGCGATATCTTGCTAAGGATACTAAACTTTAGTGGATAATGACCTTTTGAACTTATTTTAACATCTGTACTTTATGGTGATGTTGACTTGTATTCAGGTTGACAATCTTCAGGTTGTGATGTTAAAAATGTAATGGCACTACACATGTTTTACTCCCTGTTAATTTATTTCCATTTTCTAAGAGCAAAAGCATGTAGTTCAGTTAGCAGGGTGCTAGTCCTGGGGATGCAATCTGCAGCAGTAGTCATCCTATCCTCCTACGTTGTATCTACTAGGATATGAATACACCTATAGCGTGTATTCCTTTTTAGTGGGCGTGTGTGAGGGTTGTTGTGAGCATGTCTGGGTGAGGTGAATGTAGGTCGGATGCAGTCATCGCTCCGCTATTCCCCCAGTGATGTCGGCGCGCTGCAGGAATTTAGGAGCCAGAGCACGCACACGTCTGCTCTGTATGATAATGCAGGCGGTGCCGCCGAGATGAGACCGGGCTCATCCAGGCGCCGACAACTCATTTAATCATCTCAATAGAACTCCATTAGCCTACGCTTTTAAGAAATATCAATAAGTGCTGTCAATAAGAACAGATAATTCATCAAGGTCCAAAAAAATATGAATGCTGCGTTTGAAGGAGTGAATATGCACACAGCGACCACGAGCAGGCATTTAGACAGAGGCTATCTTACACACTCTCTACGCACCTTTTTGACAATGTTTTTAACTCTGAAGTGATGCAGAAGAGTCATGGTGTGGGCCTGTGCTGTAGTGCAGGCGCTATAAGTTAAAGGTGTTGTTAGGGGACCAGCTAGAAACGCACGGACTCTTCCTGTATTATATGTATTGTTGACCCAGTATGCCTCTTACAAGAACACTTGCCTAAGGATGCATCATCCTTTCTGTAGTTTCCCCCTCATCCCATCGTATCTATTTGTACCAACATCACCGAGCAGGTTACATGATAGAATCATGTATGTACATTTTATTAAGCTTCTTGTATTCTAAAATGGACCCCTCTCTGTGTGGAGTCCTATCCTCCGTTCACTTCAATTCAATCTTGCTGCTCAATCCCATCCATTCGAGTCCACGTCATTTCAATATTGGATATGTGGAGCTGGCCCTAATGACTTTCTCCAGATTAAATGGCGAATAAGAGCGATCCGGTCTCTCCCAGGTTAGGAGGTGTCACCTATCAGAAGCTCTCGCCTGTTGAGACTTTTTAATGCTATCAAGACGTTAGGCTGTGGGTCAGTTTCTAAGCTTATGAGTTTGACACTGTCTGGCTCCTTCCTGAGCGTCCACTAATGAATTTAAAGCGATCATGTCCTGCCTGGGTGTCTAACTTTGTCCCTGCCGTGACTTGCTTTCTCCGAGCACACAGCCCATTGCAGGGGTTCACACACTCTTTTTGGAACACAACCCAATTTTAATATCTGAAAATTCTCGCCAGCTCAACTATGTGAAAAAAAAAATGTAATTAACATGAATGTTAACTTTTTTATTTGGGGCTGTAGCAGTCAACTGAAAAACATGACCACTTTCTGATTGTCTTCTCAACTCACTATCACATACTTTTAATGTGGGGCAATGGAAGTCTATTGCAAATGAGTCTGACATAATGGAGGTTATTTCACCACCCCTAATGAGATGGGTGTGCTTGATGCATGTCGCGTCAGAGCTTCTCCAACCTGGATCGATATTTGGCTTTAATGCAGAGGAGAGCACTGAATCCAGCTTTACACAGATCTCACCTGGCTCAGGGTACCATGAGTTTTATGGAGCTTTCAGTACAACTGGGAACTCAAATTGTCAGTAATCTTCATGTCGGAAATTCGGACCTCTTGAAAGGTTCCCGAGTTGGAATTCTGAGTTGGATGACCGTTTTTCTCAGTCTGAGCCCTTTTTTCCCCCGTGTTCCCAGTTGTCTTGAACGCGGCATTAATGCTCAGAGGGAGACTGCAGGAACCAAAACTCCTCCGTAGTGACCTGTGAATGCGTTGTCTGCAGCATTCGGTCACATGACAGCTCAATCAGCTGTTCCATTTCACTTACCGGCATGTCAACTGAGCCAGGATCACAGTCAAATGGATTGGGAAGTAGGTCCTCTTACAAGCATTGGAGGTGAGCAGTCATTACTCGTGTGGGACACCAGCCTGGTCTCATAGCAGCCGGGACACTTACCGATGTTGTTTTCTGTTAGAAACATGCACCGCCAAGGGAACGGGAATGGTTCACTTTTGAGAAACTCTCTCCAATTATAATTCTTTCCTCTGAATACACTGATTTGGTCACTCATCTGTAGAATATATATTTCCTCTGCATTCTTGTATTCAATTTCCCAAATCTTTGTTACATAGGCAAGTGGACACCTTTTCTTTTCATTACACAAGGTCAACCAAGTATTTTTTAAAATATATTATTATTATTATTATTTTTTACATCCATTGTGAATGACAACAGTTCCTCTATCAATGTGAAAAATCTTTCCAGCCCTCCCCCTCGATAACCACCAAGCCTTTTTGTGTGGAATAGAACATTGTCATGCTCTAATCCCATATCTCCACATCGTGGAGGACGCGCGCAGTGGATGTGATTTGATGTAGTTTACAATTGAAGTTACCTCCTGCAGTATCTCTGAGTTCTGTGCTCAGCTCTTTTGCCGCTAGTTGCTCTCAGTGTATCGTACAATGTGTCCATATGGCAGAGGCAGACACATTCAGAACTAGCAGGCAGAGGCCTGCCCTCTGTCCCACCATGGATGGAGCCCTATCTGTGCAAAAGAACCCACCATTCGATCCCATGGAATCTGTTTTTCGTCAATATAGTCACGCAGCATAATGAACATCCCCTGTGCTGTTTCTTGCTTGGGAATTGTGAGACTGAACAATATGTAGCATCCCCCGCAAGTATAGCGAACAAAAATCAATGCATGGTCATCTCGGCCCTCACAGCTAACGTCCGTTTTGAAGTTTGAGTTGTTCACTCAGTTTCCTCTTGATTGCTTTTAATAGCGTACATTCTTCGTTTAACATATCTGACAAAGGTATTGATGTGAGTTTCTGTGCCTCTGCCTCCCCACACATTGTGTTCACCGTATCAATTGCGTCCAGTAATATCAACGTCTCTGCAATAGTGTAGTTTCATAGCATAGCAGGCCTAGCCTTTCACCGTGGGAATGATTCAAGTGCAACGCTCAAGTGTGCCCTTTTCCTGTGATCATTTCTATTTTTAAGGTAAACCACATTACAATGATTTTGAGATGCAAAGATTATTTTTTCCCCCCCGGATTTTGGAAATTCTCCCGCTACCATATTTCATATCAGACGACGCCACATGAGGTCGCGACCCGTAGTTTGGGAACTGTTGGCCTTATAGGCTACTGCTGAAATGCATTAGTGTGGGATCCTTAGTGGTGCAACACGCATAAACCTCAGTGTACAGGTATTAAATGTCTAGAAACTAGAGAATTACCGGGATCCCACCCAGTCAATGCAAAAGCGCTTATTATCTGCAGAGATTTGAAATCCATCTTTACAAAACAGGCTTATAATCCCGCTAAGAACCGGCCGTCTAATCTGATCACGTCCTATGAAAACGTGTGTCCAGCGGAGCCACGCCCACAGATGACACCGCAAACTTCTCTTTGCTCCACTCCAACTCCGGGAAACAGGATTGTGTTAGTAGGGCTGGCACAGTTACCTAGAACTGTGTAACCAATGGCTAGAGACATTCATAAAAAAAACAGCCATAACCTTTCAACAAAATTATACACACTACCGGTCAAACGTTTTAGAACACCTACTTATTCAGGAGTTGTATTTTATTTGTACTATTTTCTACATTGTAGAATAATAGTGAAGACATCAAAACTATGAAATAACACATATGGAATCATGTAGTAACCAAAAAAGTGTATTCGAGATTCTTCAAATTGCCACCCTTTGCCTTGATGACAGCTTTGCACAGGCTTGGCATTCTCTCAACCAGCTTCACCTGGAATGCATTTCCAACAATATTGAAGTCTGTGGTTGTGAGGCCGATATTGTCCAAACAACACAATACATAGTAAATTATATCCGACTATCAATTATTTTAGATTTTTTTCCCCATCCCTATTGGCCCCTTGATTTGTCACTAGACTTCGCTAGATTATGTTTTGCTGTTGCCACGATGACGTCACAGCACCAATTTGGAGACTTTCCACAATATACACAACACACCTCATCCAACAGCTTCTGACTGTGTTGCCACCCACTCCCATCTCAAATATTGCTCCCCACACCAAATGTCGTCCAGAGCAGGCAGAAACTCTTTCCCTGCAGAAGATTCCCTACTGAGTCTCTCGCAGGTGAGGGATGCCAAAGAAAATGTAGAGCAATTCTCAACCAGTTAAAAATTCCTGAAATATTTGCTTTTGAACTTAAACTGTTGAGGAGGAGATTGTTACTACTGGTATGATTCCCCCCCTGTTTTTTCCACACCTGCGTGCAGGGAAGCTGAAAAAATAATGCATGTGGCCGCTGATTGCCCAACAAACACTATCTCCCCTACTGCAGCAACAGCTACTGTGACATGTTAATAGAGACATGTCTCCTCCAGTGTCTGTCGGCCAGTCTGTAGACTAGAGCTGGGGTGTGGTGTTGCCTTCTGCAGTGGCCCTGGACAGAGCTCGCCTCTGATCTCATTATAAAATGCAAATACACAGCGCTCTAAACAGATCAAAGGTTGGTCTTCCTATTGGATGGTGCGGGCTTAATTTTGGCAGCCTGGAGACGTCTCAATTTTTTTAAAGAGGTGATTTGGAGAGCTGAGCTCCTTCTGTTGCTTATTTAAATGTGATCAGCCAGGTAAGAGTATTTGCACTTTCCTCTGCCCCTGCAATCCCCCACAAGCTTGGGTTTCAGGGCGTGGAATGGGAAAGTGTCAAATTGCTTCAAATTCTAAACTGTGATGCCTCCATCTGCTCATCCAGCCTGTATCATCATTACGCTGTTAAGCAAGCATTTCCATTTTAAAAGCTTTGCTGATATTGAATAATTCAACAGTTCAGATACACATTTAGGCAGTAGTCTAACACTAAAGCTTATTTTTCCTTATCCAAAAAATCTGACATTTTAGAACCCCGTCTTATCATGCTGTATCAAAGGGAGTGCAGTGCAAGTGAGAGCCTTGTTTTTTGAGGTGCATGTGGGAATATCTTTAGCGACTCCGTCTTTCCCCAGATTGCTGTAATTTGTAGATGCAGCAGAAGTGGATGTGTGGTGGCCTGGTGGCGGTAGGGATTCATTCGGCAGCCGGTTTGGTCCTGCTGTGTGCCGGTTTCCCATGTTAGGAAGCTCCTGCCTGACAACCCACCCACCAGCCTCACCTTAAACCCTCCTCTGCTACTGCCACCCACCGCCTCCCCACTGCTCACGCTCTGCCCCTCAGAGTGGGCGGAGAGGACATGCCGGTTGACATGCCCTGGATCCATTTGGCAGGAGCTGCTGTCCCCACACCCCGCTGAGTGAAGAGTCAACTACAGTGAGGAGGAACATGAAAGGGCTCTGGCTCTGGAGACGTCTCTTTTGTGGCCTGTATGTACTGATTTAGACTGTTCTTATATGTAACAGTATCTCTTCCCTGCTCATGACCATGACTTCACAGTTCAGTCTTATCTATAGGTCGCATACAAACAATCGTAGCCTAAACATGAGCTTTTTTAGTCTGTTTTGTCTTTCTGTGCCGAGCAATGCATTTAGCTGGACGGTGATGCACTGTTGTGCTCTGGACGGGGCGCACACTTGCTGAGTCACTGCTCCAGGCCTTTCCAAAAGCACTGCATCTCTCTGTTATGCTGGAACGGTACTCAGCCACTGAGCGCTACAGCAACAGTAAAGCAGTGGGGAAGCAGGATTGGCTGTAGAGCCACTCAGTAGCTGGGGATAGGGTTTGGACTTATACACTATACACCGCAGTGATACTTCCTGAGCAGTACATTGAAGTACATTATAGGGATGAATTTGGAGTGGCTGAGATTTACATATGCGTATTCAATAACTGAGGAAAGGGGTGGTTCTTCTGTATTTCTATGGCTTTTCCAGATATGTTCCAGATCGCTTATGTGGGACTGAGATCATTACCTCCAATGGGCCGTGCCCATGTCTCGTCTCAGATCTGGAAATGGATCCTGCTCGAGGGGGAAATCACTCTCGCTACATAATTAAAGTTATGAACTGCAAAGAATTTTAAACACTTTAAAACAACTCATAAAAGTGTGGAAATCATTAGCTAGTCGTCAGGTTCTTCTGTAGGGACAACGGATAGTGTGAGAATCCTAGAGTCATCATTTTGTACCCAGTCAGATTTTAATTGAAAATCTTGCATTGTAAATGTGAATTATTTTCTGAGGTTTGTCCATTTGGCCTTTTTATCATGGTGTTCCTGATCTATGACCTGTCATTGTAAGGGCAGAACCAGTCTGATGACAGTCCCTGTGTTTTGTGCAATTGTGACATAGCAAAATGTTATCCTGTATTTAAAGCCTTATCCAAAAAATGTAATGCGATGTCTGAGGATGGATCTGGACCATCTGACTTAAAAAGGGACAGCTTGATTAAAAAGCTTAGAATAAAGGTTAATGATGATCGTACAAAACATAGGCCCCTGCTAGACAGTGAAAGCTTAATCATGGCTCTAGTGTAAGAATACTGTAAAGCCCAATCATGAAAGCATCAGCTTGGCCAGTCTAGTCTTTATTGAAAGCCTACTCGTGGCTTTTCTGTGTTAAGACAGTCTGACCTAAGCATGGCCTCTCATAGGTTCTGTGATTTTGCCAGGAGAACGGGAGAGCGAGGGGGGAGAGGGAGGCGCTGAGCCATAATGAATTCTACATGCTATAAATAGAGCCCAGTCCTTGGAATCCGCCTTTAACTCTGAATCTGCCCTGTTAAATCGGCCTAAGCTGGGCTAGACTGGCTAGTGCTGCTGCCGCTGGCTTCTGCTTTATAAAGAGGTTCATAAATGCTCTAGAAACCATGAATGATAAAACAACAACAAAATGTGTCTGAAGGATTTCATTCCGTCTGTCTCCAGGTCTTTGTTTGATTGAATTAATAATATCCGTAATTGAGGTAGTCTGCTCTCCCTGTAGATCAGTTTGCCTCCTGTGAAGCTCGCCACTAATTTGTCAGCTTTTCTCCCGTGCTCAGCGTTTCCTTTTTGAAAGAGAGAGCTCCAGCCATAACTAATTAGCAGAAGCTGTGAGGTCTGTGGGAAGGTCCAGGGAACAGGAGACTAGCTGGTGATCTGGCCAGAGGTTTGGAGGCTGGCTGAGGTAAACTCTCAGCTGAGCATAATGTAGTTACACCTACAGTACAGGGATCTAAGCTATGTTAAGTAGCCTATACATCCACACTGCTGATCACTGTCATCTGATAGGAATTAGAAACAGAGGTAGCCAGCCCAAATCTTTGGTATGCTGATGTAATCAGCATGGTTAGTAGTCTAATTATAGTGCGAACATTGCTGGCCAACGTCGTTTCATTTCATCTTTGTTTAATCTGTCCTTTCTCCACCGTGGTAATTACTTAACCCCGATCACCCCTCCTGTCATTCTCCCAGAGCTAATAGCCTCACACTGCCGCTTGCAATCTCCACTTTCTTCATTTAAATTCATGTGGTGAACACCAAGATATCTCTCTAAGTGGAGAGTATAACATTGCTAGTTATTGACGTAGTGATCAGAATGTCATTGCCACAAATCGTTTTTTGTTGTATGTGTCTCTCTCTGGCCTTGCTCGCGTCAGGACGGCCTATGAGAGTGAAAGTTGATCTCCATGCCTGCGGGGTCCTCATTGGGGTCAGCGCTCTATGGTGAGGGGGACAGTGACACAGCTGTGGCAGCGGAGCGGAGCGGACCCAGTGATGGATGACATGTCAGAATGGGCTGCTCAGCCTTCCCCTCCGCTCCTATTGACAGCCACAACTCTCCCATCCAGCATCGGAGGGGCTAATCGCAGGTCATGGCAGCCAGGGATATGACACATAAATATCGCTGGTTGTAATTGCTCGTTTGTCAATGTCACCATTCTCAATGTATGTTTTCTGCAGTTAATTTATCCAATGAATGTCCCATTAACAAACGCAAAAATATTAATGGAAAGTAAAAATTAATGGAAAGTAAATTTGCTACAAGGCAGGGACTGTAAGCAGAATGGCTTTCTACTGCAAGGTAACGATAAACACTTAAACATATTTGTTTCAGCTCTTCCTGGTGATTGATAAGATTCCAGTGTACAACCCAGTCTGAACACTGGCAACAAGTAAGTATAGTCAAACAGAGCTACTGTGAATGTCAGCTGCGGTTTTGCTCAGGCTCTATTCAGGCTACAGTAGGTAGATGTTGTGAGGTCTGTCCTAATACAACAGTATGTATATGGAGATCAGAGTGGGTGGGTCCCAGACTGATTGGTTAACCCTGGCTTTGAGCCCTGCAGCCCTCTTCCCTGACCCTACAGCCTGTAGCTCTTCTAGCTGCGAGGCCAGAGACTTGTAGATAATCTGTAGCCAGTGGGTTTGGCGACGAATATGAGGTGAGCGCCAGCCAACGAGAGCATACAGGTCGCAGTGATGGGTAGTATATGGGGCTTTGGTGAACCGCACCCGCCCGCCCGATAGACTACATCCAGTTTGCTGAGTAGAGTGTTGGAGGCTTTTTTGTAAATGACATAGCTGAAGTCAAGGATCGGTAGAATGGTCAGTTTTACGAGGGTATATTTGGCAGCATGAGTGAAGGAGGCTTTGTTGCGAAATAGGAAACCGATTCTAGATTTAATTTAGAATTGGAGATGCTTAATGTGTGTCTGGATGGATAGTTTACAGTCTAACCAGACACCTAGAATATGTGGACAACTACAAATACCTAAGTTTGAACCGTCCAGAGTAGTGACGCTAGACGGGCAGGCAGGTCCGGGCAGCGATCGGTTGAAGAGCATGCATTTAGTTTTACTTGCATTTAAGATCAGTTGGGGGCCACGGAAGGAGAGTTTTATAGCATTGAAGCTCATCTGGGGGTTTGTTAAAACAGTGTCCAAAGAAGGGCCAGTATACAGAATGGTGTCGTCTGCATAGAAGTGGATCAGAGAATCACCAGCAGCAAGGGCAACATCATTGGTCTATTCAGAGAAGTCGGCCCCAGAATTGAACCCTGTGGCACCCCCAAAGAGACTGCCAGAGATCCGGACAACAGGCCCTCCGATTTGACACACTGAACTCTATCAGAGAAGTAGTTGTAGTCGATGTAGTCATTAGAGAAACCAAGGCTGTTGAGTCTGCCGATAAGAATGTGGTGATTGACAGTCAAAAGCCTTGGCCAGGTCGATGAAGACGGCTGCACAATATTGTCTTTTATCGATGGCGGTTATGATAACGTTTAGGACCTTGAGCATGGCTGAGGTGCACCCATGATCCGCTCGGAAACGAGATTGCATAGCGGAGACGGTACGGTGAGATTCGAAATGGTCTGTGATCTGTTTGTTAACTTGGCTTTTGAAGACTTTAGAAAGGCAGGATAGGATGGATATAGGTCTGTAACAGTTTGGGTCTGGAGTGTCTCCCCCTTTGAAGAGGGGAATGACCGCGGCACCTATCCAATCTTTGAGGATCTTAGACGATACGAAAGAGTTTGAACAGGCTAGTAATAGGTGTTGCAACAATTGAGGTGGATCAATTTAGAAAGAGAGGGTCCAGATTGTCTATCCAAAGCTGATTTGTAGGGGTCCAGATTGTGAATTAGCCCATAGTGGGATGAATGGGTGCTCCGAGGTGTCTGGCCCCTCTTGACCACTGCAATGTATTATTTATGGGTCAGCGAGTATGGCAGCTCTACATTAACTTGGCTCCTTGACTGTTTAGGAAGGCTGTGACTTATTTTACCTCCATAGCAAGTCAAATAAGATTCTAGGAAAGTTCAGATTTGGTCTGAAGTTGGAAGCTAAGGCGGCACATCAAAGTCGAAAGTCTCTTCTCTGTTTCTCTGTGCATTCCTTTTAAAACGAATAGTGCACAGGTTATCGCGGGAGATCTACCTCGGTTACAGGATTGAGTAATGTTCTATTGGATTATGATGCAAAGGCATGACGTGATTGGCTGCCCCATACGAACTTAAGTTTGTTTTCTTTGACTAGTTACTGATCATACTTTATATAATTGGAGGATAGTTTCGCTCTGTCCTATTGGGGGATCATTTGTATTTTGTACAGCCAATCCAGAGGCTTCGGATGATGGTGAATGTGGCCCTGAAGACCCCTGTACTTTTTGATCAAGTTCATGTATCCTTTTCTACTCCCTGTTTGTTCCGTATTGAGAGCGATGGGAGAAGAACACAACTGAACATGAAACGAAGGACTCATATTTCCACAAAAATTCATTTCTTGCAATTCATTGAGCAGCTAAACTCCCAGAGGCAGTCTGTTTGCATTCACCAGGCATAGTCTATGCATGATGCCACCAGACAACCCCACCATGTTTCAGATGAGGTCGACCCAATTGCAACAGCTTCCTCCGTCCTGCCTTTAGTGGTGCTCAATCATGGCCTTCATGTCTCTAATACTGAATAGAAAATGAAAAGGCCTAACCAATTTGACACTCTTGGTACATTACATGTGATAGGATGTTTTTTCTTTTCCATTCCGGAGAAATAATCGTGCTATTCTCAGGCGTAGCCTAAGTCACCATTTTGTTTTCAAAAGTAGACTAATACATTTGACTTTGTCGAGAATGGTAGATTAAGGAATTCTTGTTGCCTACATTTTATGAGTTGTATGCTCTGATTATGGCTCTTATTGTGGAGTATAAACTCCGTCATTTTAAATGTAGGCATGGAAGCAAATCAAAGGTCTTTGTTTTCTCTGCCAGACTTCATGGCCCAAAGTAACCACATTATTTCCTCTCCTTCAATTGTGCCTTTACTAAGTAATGTAAAGGCTAAATGTAACCACCAACACGTGGCTCATGATCTGCCCCTCACTATTATACCCTCTACCCTAAAAAAGGTAAATGCATTTCGTTTTGGTGATCAAGGCTCGGCTATATGTATTATTGTGGCATTTCTACAGAACGGGTTGTTTTTACACCCCCAAATCTCCAGGACCGGTAACCATTTAAATCTGCTTCGAGTTTTTCCAATTTAGATTATTATACAAAATTATTGCAACCAATAGAATGAGATATATGTAGTTGAAGTCGGGAGTTTACATACACTTAGGTTGGAGTCATTTAAACTCGTTTTTCAACCACTCCACAAATTTCTTCTTAGCAAACTATAGTTTTGGCAAGTCGGTTAGGACATCTACTTTGTGCATGACACAAGTAATTTTTCCAGCAATTGTTTACAGACAGATTATTTCACTTATAATTCACAGTATCACAATTCCAGTGGGTCAGAAGTTTACATACACTAAGTTGACTGTACCTTTAAACAGCTTGGAAAATTCCAGAAAATGATGTTCTGGCTTTAGAAGCGTCTGATAGTCTAATTGACATCATTTGAGTCAATTGGAGGTGTACCTGTGGATGTATTTCAAGGCCTACCTTCAATCTCAGTGCCTCTTTGCTTGACATCATGGGAAAATCAATAGAAATCAGCCAAGACCTCAGGGGCAAAAAAGTGTAGACCTCCACAAGTCTGGTTCATCATTGGCAGCAATTTCCAAATGCCTGAAGATAGCACGTTCATCTGTACAAACAATAGTGCGCAAGTATAAACCCCATGGGACCACGCAGCCGTCATACTGCTCAGGAAGGAGACGTGTTCTGTCTCCTAGAGATGAACGCACTTTGGTGCGAAAAGTTCATATCAATCCCAGAACAACAGCAAAGGACCTTGTGAAGATGTTGGAGGATGTAGATATTTTGAAGCATTATCTCAAGACATCAGTCAGAAAGTTAAAGTTTGGTCACAAATGGGTCTTCCAAATGGACAATGACCCCAAGCATACTTCTAAAGTTGTGGCAAAATGGCTTAAGGACCACAAAGTCATGGTATTGGAGTGGCCATCACAAAGCCCTGACCTCAATCCTATAGAACATTTGTGGGCAGAACTGAAAAAGTATGTGCGAGCAAGGAGGTCTTCAAACCTGACAGTTACCCCAGCTGTGTCAGGAGGAATGGGCCAAAATTCACCCTACTTATTGTGGGAAGCTTGTGGAAGGCCGCATGAAATGTTTGACCCAAGTTAAACAATTGAAAGGTAATGCTACCAAATACTAATTGAGTGTATGTAAACTTCTGACCCACTGGGAATGTGATGAAAGAAATAAAAGTTTAAATAAATAATTCTCTCTACTATTATTCTTACATTCCACATTCTTAAAATGTGGTGATCCTAACTGACATAAGACAAGGAATGTTTACTAGGATTAAATGTCAGGAATTGTGAATAACTGAGTTTAAATGTATTTGGCTAAGGCGTATATAAACTACAGACTTCAAGTGTACGTGTATATATATATATACACACAGTGTGCATTCGGAACGTATTCAGACCCCTCGACTTTTCCCACATTTTATGTTACAGCCTTATTCTAAAAAAAAAAATCCCCTCATTAATCTACACACAATACCCCATAATGACATAGCAAAATTGTTTTTTCGAAATGCTTGCTAATTTATTAAAAATAAATAATAAAATGTATCACATTTACATACATTTTCAGACCCTTTACTCAGTTGAAGTACCGTGGCATTCCTGAGTCTTCTTGCGTATGACGCTACAAGCTTTGCCCACCTATATTTTGGGAGTTTCTCCCATTCTTCTCTGCAGATCTTCTCAAGCTCTGTCAGAGGAGCGTCGCTGCACAGCTATTTTCAGGTCTCTCCTGAGATGTTAGATCGGGTTCAAGTCTGGGCTCTGGCTGGGCCCCTCAAGGACATTCAGAGACTTTTCCCGAAGCCATTGCTGCATTGTCTTGTCTGTCTGCCTAGACTTGGAAGGTGAACATTCGCCCCAGTCTGTGGTCCTGAGCTTTGAGGCAGGTTTTCATCAAGGAATGCTCTGTACTTTGCTCCGTTCATCTTTCCCTCTATCCTGATTAGTCTCGAAGTCCCTGTCGCTGAAAAAGATCCCAACAGCATGAATCTGCCACCACGATGCTTCACTGTAGGGATGGTGCCTGGTTTCCTCCAGACATGATGCTCAGAGCTCTACGGACATTTCCTTTGACCTCATTACTTTGTTTTTGCTCTGACGTGCACTGTCAACTGTACGAACTTGTATTGACAGGTGTGTGCCTTTCCAAATGTCTAGTCAATTTACTTTACCACAGGTGTACTCCAATCAAGTTGTAGAAACATCTCTAGGATGATCAATGCAAACAGGATGCTCAATTTCAAGTCTCATAGCAAAGGGTCTGAATACATATGTAATTAAGGTATTCCTGTTTTATATTTTGTTCAACAAATCCTAAACTTGTTTTTGCTTTGTCATTATGGTGTTTGTAGATTGATGGGATAAAAAATAAAAAAATTTTAGAATAAGACTGTAAAGTAACAATGTGGAAAAGGGAAGGGGTCTGAATACTTTCCGAATGCACTGTATGGGGGTTACAACCATCCCAGCTCTGCAGATTTTGCTGCAAAGAGACAGTCATTAGATCATTTGTTTTGGCATGGTCCGTATGTAGCTTGTTTTTGGTCAGAGGTTCAGGAATGGCTGAAGAATTGCAACATTTACCTGGAGCTAACTCTGCAATTGTCACTGCTGGGTGATTTCATTTTTTTTTATGTCAGTCAATCTATCAATAATATAATACATTTTTTTTTACAAAAAGTGTCTTAATTTACAATCTGTAGAAAAAAAGAGAATAGAAAGGTTCAGAACTTTTGTGAAACAGTACAGTTGAAAACTATATGAAAAATATAAATCAACTTGGTGTTCACAGATGGATGGGAGGGGTTGAGTGGAGCTGAAGGATGGGACTAAAAACAAACAAAATATGACTATTGTAAAATAGATTGTTTCCGTAAATTGTATGTATAAGCTGGAAGCAGAAGCCTAATTGTTGTCCATTTAGTTTACTCCAATTAGTGGTGGGGTTAGGGGAAAATAATAAAGCAATATGAATATTTATCTAGATAGATCCAGAGAGATAGATATCCATAGCTATATCTATATATGGATATATCTACATTGCCTTGGAAAGTATTCGGCCCCCTTGACCTTTGGGACCTTTTGCCACATTTCAGGCCTCAAACATAAAGATATAAAACTGTATTTTTTTGTGAAGAATCAACAAATGGGACACAATCATGAAGTGGAACGACATTTATTGGATATTTCAAACTTTTTTAACAAATCAAAAACTGAAAAATTGGGCGTGCAAAATTATTCAGCCCCTTTACTTTCAGTGCAGCAAACTCTCTCCAGAAGTTCAGTGAGGATCTCTGAATGATCCAATGTTGACCTAAATGACTAATGATGATAAATACAATCCACCTGTGTGTAATCAAGTCTCCGTATAAATGCACCTGCACTGTGATAGTCTCAGAGGTCCGTTAAAAGCGCAGAGAGCATCATGAAGAACAAGGAACACACCAGGCAGGTCCGAGATACTGTTGTGAAGAAGATTAAAGCCGGATTTGGATACAAAAAGATTTCCCAAGCTTTAAACATCCCAAGGAGCACTGTGCAAGCGATAATATTGAAATGGAAGGAGTATCAGACCACTGCAAATCTACCAAGACCTGGCCGTCCCTCTAAACTTTCAGCTCATACAAGGAGAAGACTGATCAGAGATGCAGCCAAGAGGCCCATGATCACTCTGGATGAACTGCAGAGATCTACAGCTGAGGTGGGAGACTCTGTCCATAGGACAACAATCAGTCGTATATTGCACAAATCTGGCCTTTTATGGAAGAGTGGCAAGAAGAAAGCCATTTCTTAAAGATATCCATAAAAAGTGTTGTTTAAAGTTTGCCACAAGCCACCTGGGAGACACACCAAACATGTGGAAGAAGGTGCTCTGGTCAGATGAAACCAAAATTGAACTTTTTGGCAACAATGCAAAACGTTATGTTTGGCGTAAAAGCAACACAGCTCATCACCCTGAACACACCATCCCCACTGTCAAACATGGTGGTGGCAGCATCATGGTTTGGGCCTGCTTTTCTTCAGCAGGGACAGGGAAGATGGTTAAAATTGATGGGAAGTAGGATGGAGCCAAATACAGGACCATTCTGGAAGAAAACCTGATGGAGTCTGCAAAAGACCTGAGACTGGGACGGAGATTTGTCTTCCAACAAGACAATGATCCAAAACCTAAAGCAAAATCTACAATGGAATGGTTCAAAAATAAACATATCCAGGTGTTAGAATGGCCAGGTCAAAGTCCAGACCTGAATCCAATCGAGAATCTGTGGAAAGAACTGAAAACTGCTGTTCACAAATGCTCTCCATCCAACCTCACTGAGCTCGAGCTGTTTTGCAAGGAGGAATGGGAAAAAAATTCAGTCTCTCGATGTGCAAAACTGATAGAGACATACCCCAAGCGACTTACAGCTGTAATCGCAGCAAAAGGTGGCGCTACAAAGTATTAACTTAAGGGGGCTGAATAATTTTGCACGCCCAATTTTTCAGTTTTTGATTTGTTAAAAAAGTTTGAAATATCCAATAAATGTCGTTCCACTTCATGATTGTGTCCCACTTGTTGTTGATTCTTCACAAAAAAATACAGTTTTATATCTTTATGTTTGAAGCCTGAAATGTGGCAAAAGGTCGCAAAGTTCAAGGGGGCCGAATACTTTCGCAAGGCACTGTATGTGTGTGTCTATATATCTATGTATATATGGATTGGAAATGATGCAGACAGTTAGATTGTGGCTTTCATCAATGTATCTGCAGTATTAAAGCTGATATACCCCATAAATGTTTCATTCATTTTACATCTATTTTATATTCACTGCTTACACAGCTAGCGACTCGCACAAGGCCATATAAAACAAAATGTTCCTATTATCCAATAGGCTACATCTTTGTAGTATTTAATGTCTTCTACTTTTAAATGGGCGGTTCGCAACACTAGGTACCAAAGAATGTTTCTGTGTGGGCACTATAGGGGGCTACAGTGCTGTGAGTCTGTTGGCCCCACACATTACATTTTAGCCCAAAAAACAATTAACCCTCTCATATGAATGTAAAGTTCAAATCAAAATGTCTCAAGCGCCGAATACAACAGTAGACATTACTGTGAAATGTTTACTTACGAGCCCTTTCCCAACATTGCCGAGTTAAAAAGTACGACGAATTTGCAAAAAAAATGAAAGATTTGTAACACAAATAACAATACCGAAGCCAAATACACTACCTTTCAAACGTTTGGGGTCACTTAGAAATGCCCTTGTTTTCCATGAAAACTTACGTGAAAATAGTTGCAAAATCATTAGGAAATATAGTCAAGATGTTGACTCTGTCCACAGGGTATGGCACGGCGTTGCAAAATGGAGTGATAGCCTTCCTCCTTCAAGATCCCCTTTACCCTGTACAAATCTCCCACTTTAGCACCCCCGGACCATCACATTGCTTGATGTGATGGTCAGATGGCGTCAAACACTCCTCCAGCATCTTTTCATTTTTTTCTGCATCTCATGAATGTTCTTCTTTGTGATCCAAACAACTCAAACTTAGATTCATCTGTCCATAACACTTTTTTCCAATCTTCCTCTGTCCAGTGTCTGTGTTCTTTTGCCCATCTTAATTTTTTATTTTTATTCCCCAGTCTGAGATATGGCTTTTTTTTTGCAACTCTGCTTAGAAGGCCAGCATCCCGGAGTCGCCTCTTTGCTCTTAATGTTGAGACTGGTGTTTTGCGGGTACTATTTAATGTAGCTGCCAGTTGAGGACTTGCGAGGTGTCTGTTTCTCAAACTAGACACACTAATGTACTTATCCTCTTGCTCAGCTGTGCGCCGGCTCCTCCCACTCTTTCTACTCTGGTTAGAGCCAGTTTGCACTGTTCTGTGAAGGGAGTAGTACACAGCTTTGTACGATCTTCAGTTTCTTGGCAATTCCTTGCATGGAATAGCCTTCATTTCTCAGAGCAAGAATAGACTGATGAGTTTCAGAAGAAAAGTTATGTTTCTGGCCATTTTGAGCCTATAATCAAAACCACAAATGCTGATGCTCCAGATACTCAACTAGTCTAAAGAAGGACCCGTTTTATTGCTTCTTTAATCAGTTTTCAGCTATGCTAATATACATGCAAAATGGTTTTGTAATGATCAACTATCATTTTAAAATGAATCTTGGATTAGCTAACACAACATGTCATTGGAACACAGGAGTGATGGTTGCTGATAATGGGCCTCTGTATGCCTATGTAGATATTTCATTAAACAGCTGTTTTCAGCTACAATAGTCATTTACAACATTAACAATGTCTACACTGTATTTATGATCAATTTGATGTTATTTTAATGGACAATTTTTTTTGCTTTTCTTTAAAAAACAAGGACATTTCTTAGTGACCCCAGGCTAGAGGTCGACCGATTAATCGGAATGGCCGATTTCAAGTTTTCATAGTAATTGGAAATCGGTATTTTTGGGTGCCAATTTTGCCGTTTTAAATTTTTTTACTACACCTTTATTTAATCTTTATTTAACTACCTTTTGAGTAATATGTGTAGAGGATGGTATTTTTACAGTTAAGTGTGAAGATGCTCTAAATGGCGTACTGACAAACGGCTTTCATCAGATCTCTCATGTGGAACAGAGAGTATGTGAAGGCTTTCAGGGAGCAGAAACTGGAGGATGTCATTTTGCCTCCTATCTCTCATGGCCTGGCGCTGCCTCTGCATCTGCAGACAGAGAGGGAACCATGTATAGCACAACAGCCCAAAAGCGCAAGCCTGCATCGCTCAAAGAAATGGACCAAATGTACAGTAGCAGCCAGGCTTATTATGCTCTTCTGTCTTAAGGCAAATCTTGTGAATTCACTACTGTTTTGTGTGTTTTGTCAAATGGCTTAGGCTAAGTGCAAGACTATTGTTTTTCCCTAATTTTTGAAAACCTGTCATGTGTCTTTGTTTCCTCTTTTGAAATGTCACAGTTGGAGATCAGATTAGACAGTAGAAGTAGCAGAAAAGCTGTAAAAAAGAATCTATTTAAAAAAAGTTGCCGTCTGAGGGTGGGTGGTGGATGGGTTAATACATAAATATATAATACACTGTTTTAAAAAAATGTTTTTTTTGTGCAGTGAGCCCTCATCTGGATGCTGCAGATTTTGACATTCATAGATTTACAGAGTAGATCATCTATTTAATAGTGCCATCCCCATCTGTTTAAGGGTGCTCGTTTGCAGTGAAATGATTGAGCTTGTCTGTAGGCTGCTGTAGTCCGCTAGCTACAGTAGCTAGCCTCTTGTGCTGTTCTGTCTCTGCAGTGAGTTATGTGAGTGGCTGTGGAAAGCCCTTTGACTGTGTGTGCTTTGCTCACAGCAGCAAGCGGGGGAGAGCTCTCTGAAGGACTATGATTAAAAGAGGCTTCAGACGAGTGGCTCAGATCTTTTGTCGTTGTGTTGACCTGTCATTCAGTATTAAATTAAGTTCATTTTCCCCACAGCCTTTAAAAATAAATTTGCAGCAGCCAACCCGACTTCCAATTTTGAAATGGAGGCTTTCAAAAAAAACAAAAGTACAATATTTCACCGAAGTCAGAGCTTTAACTTTGAATGCATCCACAGGCTTTTCTAAATGTCTGCAGACCCCGTTCAAGGTTAGCTTACTCAACAAAGCAGGTAAAGATGTGGGTGTGATGGAGGTTGAGCTCTGTGTTGGTCTCCAAATCTCTTCCTCTGCTGAAAAGGGAACATCCTTGGTGCAGCTTTCATGAACACTTTGTTAGCTGTTAGTTTGTCAGCTGAGCCGTGTTGTCTGTGGCTGTACTCCTTCCTATATGTGGGCTTCAACAAAGTTACACAGCAGATGAAGACGGATATCTTGACTTACTGTTGAGAGGATCACAGATCTCACACTGCCAAACTGGAAAGCCAGAACATGGGGAATACTCTAATGTCTGTTTTGAAGGACTATATCTGTGTGTGCATTTTGGATAGACTGTCTTCAGTGACTGACTGACTGGCGTGTTAGTCAGTCCAGCCAGGGGGAGTGTCAGTTTCTCTACCAGCACCATGTTGGCCCCTGCATACCTGTCTGGAAAGGAGCTCCATGTCTCTCACACCTTCCCAGCCAGAGTAACTAGTATAGTTGTCAGATTGATGTTGAAACATCAGTCACCTGTGTACTCACCCTGAACAGTGGATTCAAGTGAGCTGTAATAAATTCATCTCTGCCTTTTTTTGTTGAGTGCTCCAACTCCTTCTTGACTCAAATTAGACATTTTTTGAAGTGTATCTTGGTAAATCCTTTTTGTCATGCGGAGGCCACCTGAACTCTTAACTAGTATAGTACTTTTATAAGCCTGGCCTCCAATGCTTCACGGCTCTATACTCATTTGATGGATGGGAAAGGGGGATACCTAGTCAGTTGTACAACTGAATGCATTCATCTGAAATGTGACTTCCGCATTTAACCCAACCCCTCTGAATCGGAGAGGTGCGGGGGGCTTCCTTAATCGACAGCCACGTCATCGGCGCCCGGGGACCAGTGGGTTTAACTGCCTTGCTCAGGGGCAGAATGACAGATTATTGCGTTGTCAGCTCAGGGATTCAACCCAGCCACCTTTCGGTTCCAGTCCCAACACTCCTACGAACCTGCCTGTCTGTCATTTGCCGAACTTGTCCTTGTACTTATGTGTGAAATATGACCTGTAGCCTATCAGATCTCGAAGATCTGTATAGAATCACATGACCGTGGCAGTCAATTCCCACTATGGCTATCCAGTGGGTGTAGTCAGCACAGCTTTACCTGGGGTTAAAACTGCTTGTTGCAGTTGCTTTTTACTGTACTGTGTCTGAAGCATGTCACAACCATGCTAAGGAGAAACCTTTTAAATAGTCAGCACAGCTTTACCTGGGGTTAAAACTGCTTGTTGCAGTTGCTTTTTACTGTACTGTGTCTGAAGCATGTCACAACCATGCTAAGGAGAAACCTTTTAAATAGTCAGCACAGCTTTACCTGGGGTTAAAACTGCTTGTTGCAGTTGCTTTTTATTGTACTGTGTCTGAAGCATGTCACAACCATGCTAAGGAGAAACCTTTTTAAATAGTCAGCACAGTTCAAGCTTCTAATATCTGATGAATGCAAAACCATTATTGTACACTTGATACGCGAGAGATACTGAACCAGTTATGTGGTTACCAGGACCACTGATTTCTTTGGCGGCTATGTTCATGCATTTATTTGTTTTTGAAATTTCTGTACACACACATTTTATTGTGCTCATAATGTGAAATATGGGTTTAATTTAACCATTCAACAGACAATTTCCCTTTGGTGTAATCTCACTTTGCAGAAGTTTCTTTTAAATGACTGTAATACCTCAACATGTTCTAGATAGGGTCTTCGTCACAGGGTTTTGTTATCGACATGTTTGACTGTTCTCCTTGTCTTCATCACATGGGATGGTGTTCAACTTACGTGGTGTAATAGCACTTTCATATTTATTAGTTTTCACCTTGGCATGCGTTTTGCTGCAGCAAGCAAACTGTTCATGTTTTATTAAAACAACATACAAGTGAGTAAAGATCAGAGACTAAGGCGGTTTAAAACCTAGCACGCCAGCACTGCTACTAGACGCCAAGGGAGGCAGATCAAATGCCTTTGAAGCTTGTAAATAATCAAGTTGAAAATCGTTGCAGTTGACTTCATGGTTTTTCAAGTGTGTGCTTCGCGTCTCTCAGTACTTTAGTGGACTTGAGAGAGATCTGTGCTGTGCATCGAGCCGGCGCTTGGCTGTGTGCATCTACACTTCAGTTAGTGTGCAGTGTGTTGGGGCGAAGGGGGAATGAAGGAACGTCTAAGGCCTTTTCAGTACATGGTTTATGTGGTTGGCTTGTATAAGGTGAGGTGTGCAGAATGTTGGGAGGTAAGAACCTATTCCTAACCTGACTCATCTCACCCGGTTCTATAAACAGCCAATCAGAAAGGCCTCATCTCTACGACCCTGGGGTCACTGTTCTTCACACTACTAAAAGGATTAAAAACATCTTGTGAGATTGCACCGGGTCAGACTGTAGTTTAGCACCTTTGTGTGTGTCTGTGTGTGCTGCCATGCATAACGTGTGTGTGTGTGTGTGAAAGAGGAAGGTGGTGCCCTGCTGTGGGAACGCTGTGGTGTTCAAGGCATCCCACACATCGTCCCACACCCACTACAAATAGACAGTGAAGGTGCTACATTCCTTAGCCCCTGTGGAGGTCTCTGAAGCAGAGTTGTGTGTGTTTTGTATAGGAATGGGGCCTTGTATGAAATGTGTCACAACAACAGTGTAAAGTAATCTACTGTGCCAGTGCTTTATCTTCACCACTGTTTGGTCCCTACCTTGGTTTTATCCTAGTTGTGCTGTGTCAGTCCTGTTTTGCCTTGGTGCTCTCACCCTCTTTCTCGCTCCGCTTTCTCTCCTTCTACCCTGTCACTCCGCTTTCTCTCCTTCTACCCTGTCACTCCGCTTTCTCTCCTTCTACCCTGTCACTCCGCTTTCTCTCCTTCTACCCTGTGTCACTCCGCTTTCTCTCCTTCTACCCTGTCACTCCGCTTTCTCTCCTTCTACCCTGTCACTCCGCTTTCTCTCCTTCTACCCTGTGTCACTCTGCTTTCTCTCCTTCTACCCTGTGTCACTCTGCTTTCTCTCCTTCTACCCTGTGTCACTCTGCTTTCTCTCCTTCTACCCTGTGTCACTCTGCTTTCTCTCCTTCTACCCTGTGTCACTCTGCTTTCTCTCCTTCTACCCTGTGTCACTCTGCTTTCTCTCCTTCTACCCTGTGTCACTCTGCTTTCTCTCCTACCCTGTGTCACTCTGCTTTCTCTCCTACCCTGTGTCACTCTGCTTTCTCTCCTTTTACCCTGTCGTCGCTCCGCCCTCTCTCCTTCCGCCCTGTGTCGTCGCTCCGCCCTCTCTCCTTCCGCCCCGTGTCGTCGCTCCGCTCTTTGACTCCGCTCGCTCTCCTCTCGCCGGGCTCTCTCTCCGCTCGCCCTCTCTCGCGGCTCACTCTCCTTGCGGGCTCTCTCTCCTTGCGGGCTCTCTCTCCTTGCGGGCTCTCTCTCCTTGCGGGCTCTCTCTCCTTGCGGGCTCTCTCTCCTTGCGGGCTCTCTCTCTCTCGCTGCGGGCTCTCTCTCTCTCGCTGCGGGCTCTCTCTCTCTCGCTGCGGGCTCTCTCTCTCTCGCTGCGGGCTCTCTCTCTCTCGCTGCGGTCTCTCTCTCGCTGCGGTCTCTCTCTCGCTGCGGGCTCTCTCTCTCTCTCGCTGCGGGCTCTCTCTCTCTCTCGCTGCGGGCTCTCTCTCTCTCTCTCTCGCTGCGGGCTCTCTCTCTCTCTCTCTCGCTGCGGGCTCTCTCTCTCTCTCTCTCTCTCGCTGCGGGCTCTCTCTCTCTCTCTCTCGCTCGCTGCGGGCTCTCTCTCTCTCTCTCTCGCTGCGGGCTCTCTCTCTCTCTCTCTCGCTGCGGGCTCTCTCTCTCTCTCGCTGCGGGCTCTCTCTCTCTCTCTCTCTCTCTCGCTGCGGGCTCTCTCTCTCTCTCTCTCTCTCTCTCTCTCGCTGCGGGCTCTCTCTCTCTCTCTCGCTGCGGGCTCTCTCTCTCTCTCTCGCTGCGGGCTCTCTCTCTCTCTCGCTGCGGGCTCCTCTCTCTCTCTCGCTGCGGGCTCTCTTCTCTCTCTCTCGCTGCGGGCTCTCTCTCTCTCCTCCTCGCTGCGGGCTCTCTCTCTCTCTCGCTGCGGGCTCTCTCTCTCTCTCTCTCCGCTGCGGGCTCTCTCTCTCTCTCGCTGCGGGCTCTCTCTCTCTCTCGCTGGCGGGCTCTCTCTCTCTCTTCCGCTGCGGGCTCTCTCTCTCTCTCGCTGCGGGCTTCTCTCTCTCTCTCTCTCTGCTGCGGCGCTCTCTCTCTCTCTCTCATCTCTCTCTCCTCTCTCGCTGCGGGCTCTCTCTCTCTCTCTCTCTCGCTGCGGGGCTCTCTCTCTCTCTCTCTCTCGCTGCGGGCTCTCTCTCTCTCTCTCGCTGCGGGCCTCTCTCTCTTCTCTCGCTGCGGGCCTCTCTCTCTCTCTCTCTCTCGCTGCGGGCTCTCTCTCTCTCTCGCTGCGGGCTCTCTCTCTCTCTCGCTGCGGGCTCTCTCTCTCTCTCGCTGCGGGCTCTCTCTCTCTCTCGCTGCGGGCTCTCTCTCTCCTCGCTCTCTCTCGCTGCGGGCTCTCTCTCTCTCTCTCGCTGCGGGCTCTCTCTCTCTCTCTCTCGCTGCGGGCTCTCTCTCTCTCTCTCGCTGCGGGCTCTCTCTCTCTCTCTCGCTGCGGGCTCTCTCTCTCTCTCTCGCTGCGGGCTCTCTCTCTCTCTCTCGCTGCGGGCTCTCTCTCTCTCTCTCGCTGCGGGCTCTCTCTCGCTCGCTGCGGGCTCTCTCTCGCTCGCTGCGGGCTCTCTCTCGCTCGCTGCGGGCTCTCGCTCGCTGCGGGCTCTCTCTCGCTCGCTGCGGGCTCTCAGGCCTTATCGGAAAGATCACATCCCTTTCTGTATGACTGGACTAGATCTTAGGTATGCACCGCAGAAGATGTGGCTGAACTCATTCTATCTGCCTCAGTCAATCACATGGGGTTCTACCCACATGTTGATTACAGGGCACTGCAGACAAGCTATTTGTCATTCTTTCTCCTCTTTAGTCACTCTCAAATGGATATTTGAAGTGGCTGCGCTGGCCATTGTTTTTTAAGTTGCTCTTAAAAGCCTTGTGGGTGCCATCTTTCATAAGTCTCATTGTTATTGTTGAAATGATATGTTGATTTCATAGAGATGGGTTGAACCTAAATGGGATGGAAGCACGGCAAGTGGAACCGATGCACCATGTCTGGAGCCAACAGGACCCTGAACAGCTTCTACCCCCAAGCCATAAGACTGTTAAATAGTTAACCAAATAGCTACCCAAATATCTGTAGCAACTCTTTTGACTCATCACATAAGCTGCTGCTACTGTTTATTACCTATCCTGTTGCCTAGTCACTTTAGCTCTACCTATTTGAACACATCTACCTCAATGACATCGTACCCCTGCACCCATTGCATATAGCCAAATTATCGTTACTTATTTGTATGTATTCCTCGTTATTTTTCTCTCTGCATAATTGGGAAGGGCCCGTAAGTACGAAATTCACTGTTAGTGTACACCTGTTTACAATTTGAGTTTGTGATTGGTCCAAAACGGGGATCTGCCTCATGAGGGCTTTTCTCCCATCCAGTCTGAAGGGTCTTCGCCCCTGGCTTTATTGGTAGTGTAAAGTGAACGTGTGTGTGGTACATTAGTGTCTGTTATTATCTGGGAAAGGTGTCATAAGAAATCAACTTCAACTCCACTAGAACGGCTCTGAGTTATGCAATATACATTCCTGCTTCTTTTACTTGCTGGGGAAAACATTTTGATCACAATGCTGTAAATCCGAAGGTATTTAAGCCTCATCCCATTTGGAGTTGTATCTAAACCATTAATGAGCGTGTCCGGGCCTTCCCTTACTTAGTAAGATATACGTTTGCAAAAGGCTCACAAGTAAATACTTAACTTTACATGAGAGGTGTGAAATGTCAGAACAGCCATGTGTTGGGATGCCTGTCAGGAGGATATGTTTTTGAGGCAGAGATGCAGCAGCAGGGAAGGACAGCATTATTGTAAGTGTATGAATGTTAGACAGACCTGTAGAGAGACCGACTGCTCTTCACTGGTTCTCTGTGTGAGACGTCTACCTCCCTGCATGTCAGTACGTGTCCTGTGAGGCTGCAGTCCCCCTGGGTCTCTCAGCGGTGTGTGTACAGGGTGCTCTGACCCCTTCCCTCCCTGCCTGTGAGGAGAGGAGCAGGGTTCTGACACCGCCTGTCCCTTTGGCTCACTCTGAACGTTTGACACACGGAGCACGGGCTCAGCGTGACCTACTTTCCCCTGGTGGCCCTTCTGTTGTGCCACAGCTCCCCGCTCCGTGGTGGTGTGTTTGTGGGGGAAGGTGGGGAGGGATGTCAGGGCAGGGCGGAACTGCTTACGCCTTCACTGCTGTCCCGGTGTGTTAGATCACCATGTTCTTTAGGAAACACGTTGTGGTGTGTGGGAGGCGGTTGTGGGAGACTCACACAGTGGATGAGCATGAGCTGCACTGTGGGGGTTGCAGGTACATGCTGGGCAGTGCTTGGGCTGGACCCCTGCTCAGCACTCAGCTCTGTCGGACTAAATTTGCATTACTGCTCATACTCAATGATCCCTTCTACTTCCTGTACTTGTGTTAACACTGGATCTGTACTAGGTACCTATCAGGCTGCTCCATCCTCATTGTGTGGCAGTAACATACTGCGTACTGTAGATGCTTAGGCTAATTGTAGTGTTGCTTTTCCCAAAACAGACACATTAATATGGCTAACTGGCTTTAATTGGGAGGATTCTCACCAGAAGCAGAAGTGGGTGTCATCAGGTTTCTCTGTGTAACACTGCAGTTGTAATGTGTTAAACGCTTCTATTCACTCCGCTTTACCCTTTCTCCCATGAATGACCCTCAGCCTGTTAGTTTCACACCAGTGATGTGTGTGCTTAGAGAGGGGAGCGTGTTTGACAGAATACAGCGTGCTGCTGGAGCGCAGAGCCTGTCAGGGCAGTGGAGTGCTGCCAGAGAAGAGTTCATTAAAAAGTACAACTCTAATGCAGTGGCAGTAATCTAGGCTGGGTTGGGATAGATGACTGTATCAATGATTTAGACTCGCAAGAAGGCCCTAAATGAGGACTGAGCAACCTCTCTCCCTGTGAGAGGTTGAGCACTACTACTGCCTCATCTCATTGAAGCCATGGAAGTTGAAGGCCGAACACAATACTGCAGGGATTGTTAGCAGTAAACGGGAGTTGAAAATTTGCAGTCTTCGTTTTAAAAATAATAATAATTTTAAGACCATGGTACCAATAATTGCTTACCAGACACTTTTTTTTAACCTTTAACTAGGCAAGTCAGTTAAACAAATTCTTATTTACAATGACGGCCTGGCAAAAGGCCTCCTGCGGGACTGGGAACCGATGTATTTTAATATCGCGCACAGATGTTATAAGGATCATTTAGTTGCTAATGGCAGCTGGCGTCACCCCGGTCGGACTCATTGAGAGACTCAAGTTGAAGGCCTTCACTAAAGCTAGCCTGCAATGTCACTTTTCGCCACCATGGCCTATTTATTTCCTTAACTTACCTCATTTGCACTCACTGTATATAGACTTTTTGTTTTCTTTTGTTCCACTGTATTATTGACTGTATGTTTTGTTTATTCCATGTGTAACTCTGTGTTGTTGTACGTGTCGAATTGCTACGCTTTATCTTGGCCAGGTCGCAGTTGCAAATGAGAACTTGTTCTCAACTAGCTTACCTGGTTAAATAAAGGTGATTTAAAAAAAAAAATAACATGCAGAGTTTGAGCTACTTTTTCTTTATTTTATGTCATCTTAACCGACTTCATTTGGATTCAATGCGCTATTTAGTTTTCAAATAGAAATAAATGGTGTCAAGTGATCAAGGACTTTGTCCATTCATTTACAGTGCATTCGGGACGTTTTCAGACCCCTTGACTTTTTCCACATTTGGTTATGTTACAGCCTTACTCTAAAATAGAGTCACTTAATTGTTTCCTCATCAATCTACACACTACCCCATAATGACAAATCGAAAACATTTTTATAGATATGTTTGTACATTTATGTAAAAACACCTTATTTACATAAGTATTTCGACCCTTTGCTATGAGCCTAGGGGTAGCAGGGAGACTAGTGGTTAAATAAAGACTAGACTAGTTAAATAAAGATTCGCTTTAAAAAAAATTGTAATTGAGCTCCAGTGCATCCTGTTTATATTGATCATCCTTGATGTTTCTACAACTTGATTGGACTTCATTTGGGAAGGCACCTACCTGTCTATATAAGGTCCCGCAGTTGACAGTGCATGTCAGAACAAAAACCTTGCCATGAGGTCAAAGGAATGTTCCATAGAATGCCGAGACAGGATTGTGTCGAGGCACAAATCTGGGGAAGTGTACCAAAACATGTCTGCAGCATTTAAGGTCCCCAAGAACACAGTGGCATCCATCATTCTTAAATGAAGCCATTTTTTTGAGCCATTTTGCCACAACTTTAGAAGTATGCTTGGGGTCATTGTCCATTTGGAAGACCCATTTGCGACCAAGCTTTAACTTCCTGACTGTCTTGATGTAGCTTCAATATATCCACATAATTTTCCTCCCTCATGATGTCGTCTATTTTGTGAAGTGCACCAGTCCCTCCTGCAGCAAAGCACCCCCACAACATGATGCTGTCACCCCCGTGCTTCACGGTTGGGATGGTGTTTGACTTGCAAGCCCCCCCTTTTTTCCTCCAAACATAACAATAGTCATTATGGCCAAACAGTTTTATTTTTGTTTCATCAGACCAGAGGACATTTCTCCAAAGTACGATCTTTGTCCCCATGTGCAGTTGCGAAACGTAGTCTGGCTTTTTTATGGTGGTTTTGGAGCAGTGGCTTCTTCCTTGCTGAGTTGCCTTTCAGGTTGTTGATATAGGACTCGTTTTACTATGGACATAGATACTTTTGTACCTGTTTCCTCCAGCAAATCTGTGATTTGATTTACACTTTTCGATCCAAAGTACGTTCATCTCTAGGAGAAAGAATTTGTCTCCTTCCTGAGCGGTATGATGACTGCGTGGTCCCATGGTTTTTATATTTGTGTACTATTGTTTGTACAGATGAACGTGGTCCCTTCAGGCGTTTGGAAATTGCTCCCAAGGATGAACCAGACTTTTTTTTTCCTGAGGTCTTGGCTGATTAAAATATATATATATTCCCCATGATGTCAAGCAAAGAGGCGCTGTGTTTGAAGGTAGGCCTTAAAATACATCCACAGGTACACCTCCAATTGACTCAAATTATGTAAATTAGCCTATCAGAAGCTTCTAAAGCCATGACATAATTTTCTGGAATTTTCCAAGCTGCTTAAAGGCATAGTGAACTTAGTGAATGTAAACTTCTGACACACTGGAATTGTGATGCAGTGAATTATAAGTGAAATAATCTCTCTAAACAATTGTTGGAAAAATTACTTCTGTCATGCACAAAGTAGATGTCCTAACTGACTTGCCAAAACTATAGTTTCTTAGCAAGAAATTTGTGGAGTGGTTGAAAAATGAGTTTTAATTACTCCAACCTAAGTGTATAAACTTCCAACTTTAACTGTTTGTAAATTTGATATTTCAGTTTTTTATTTTCAATACATTTTTCAAACATTTCTAAACCTGTTTTTGCTTTGTCATTATGGGGTAGTGTGTGTAGACTGAGGGGAAAAAATTGTTTCATCCATTTTAGAATAAGACTAACATATCAAAATGTGGAAAAAGTCAAGGGGTCTGAATACTCTCCGAATGCGCTGTATACAGGCACCTCTCTCTGACATCAAATGCACACACCACTCCTCAGAGGGGTTGGCTTTGAATGCATTGTTGTACAACTGACTAGGTATCCCGACTAGGTATCCTGACTAGGTATCCCCCTTTCCTCACCACTCCTCAGAGGGGTTGGCTTTGAATGCATTGTTGTACAACTGACTAGGTATCCTGACTAGGTATCCCCCTTTCCTCACCACTCCTCAGAGGGGTTGGCTTTGAATGCATTGTTGTACAACTGACTAGGTATCCTGACTAGGTATCCCGACTAGGTATCCCGACTAGGTATCCTGACTAGGTATCCCCCTTTCCTCACCACTCCTCAGAGGGGTTGGCTTTGAATGCATTGTTGTACAACTGACTAGGTATCCTGACTAGGTATCCCCCTTTCCTCACCACTCCTGCTCCTTGACGGCTGAGTCTGGAAGGTGGGTGCTTTTACTTGGGTCTTGGAGATTCTCCAGTTCTTTTGTGTACCTTTTTTAGTCAGTAGTTGTGAAAGTAGCGCTCACCAGCCAAAAGTCTTCCCTGAAAATGACATGCTACATCACATGTGCAGATTTGTGATCTCTTGTTCTCTCTCACTCTGCTGGGTGTGCATCTTGCTAGCTGTCACTCAAATGGCGAGGGGTTGAAGCTCATTGCTTTGCTTCATCTTGGCCAGGTCGCAGAGGTAAATGAGGATTTGTTCTCAACTGTCCTACCTGGTTAAATAAAGGTTCATTTTTGTATATATTTTTTTTTTATTGGCTTAAACTAATTGCTGGGGACAATTTAGGGGAAATGGCTTCCAGAAAAGACTTTTCAAACAAAATGTCATTTGTCACATGTGCCGAATACAACCGGTATAGACCTTACAGTGAAATGCCTACTTACACGCCCTTAACCAACAAGACAGTTTTAAGATAAATAAGAGTTAAGAAAATATTTACTAAATACACTAAAGTAAAAAAGGCAACAACGATGCTATATACAGGGTGTACCGAGTCAATGTGCGGGGATACAGGTTAGTTGAGGTAATATGTACATGTAGTTAGGGGCAAAGGTAGGGGGAAAGTCTGGGTAGCCATTTCATTAGCTGTTCATCAGTCTTATGGCTTGGGGGAAGAAGCTGTTAAGAAGCCTTTTGGACCTTGACTTGGTGCTCCGGTACCTCTTGCCGTGCGGTAGCAGAGAGAACAGTCTATGACTAGAGTGGTTGGAGTCTTTGACAATTTTATGGCCTTCCTCTGACACCGCCTGGTATGTAGGTCCTGGATGGCAGGAAGATGGGCCCCAGTGATGTACTGGGCTGTACGTACTACCCTTTGTGTAGCATTAATTAATATTTAGTGGATAATTGAGGTAAGCCAGTAATTCTGCTCATAGATTAGGCATGTATGAACTACACAATGGCACATCGAGCCCAAAGTAGGAGGTTTAAAAAATACTTAAGTCGCCAGATACCCCAGATATTGGGGTTTGATATGCCTCTTCATTATTTGATAAGTGTGTTGTGTTTGTTTTTAAATATATTTTCGTTTTCTGAGCCTACTGAGGTGCAAAACTACTTTCTCTTTACTGATGTTACAACTAGCTCCATCTTGTGGGCTGTGTACTCATCTCACATCAACCTATGTCCAACTCAGCTGCACTAAAAAGCTTTGGGATCCTCCGATATCTATCAATACTACTCCATGAAATGAAGTAGAGATGTGCGCATTCAGTGAGTCCACTAAGCCCATGGCTTGCCCAGCTCCTGCTGATTCCAGTGCCCTGCCTGCTTGCCTGCCTGGCTGGCTCTATCCTGGCTGTTATTAATCCAGGAGCATCACTCTACAGCCATCATCAATGTTGCTTCAAGCCCCTGATCAGCCTGTTAAATCAGCCTCTCTCTGACGGTGAGGACCAGCCAACACCATAATGAGTTAACGTTCAGAATGATCTCCATAATGTATTTCCTTCCCCCCAAGGAGCCTTGTGTAGCGTTAACTCATATCAGGCATCATCCCAGAGAGGGACTCATTTGGGATGCGTGTGTCACTTAATTCAAGTTGAGTTTTGATTTTTGGCGCCCATGTAATTTGAGAAGTAGAAGAAGCCAGGTTGCTGTGGTCTCCAGAGAGTTGTTACCAGGTAGATTAGACCCTGTCTTCCTAGTGGCTTTGGCCAGGTTCAAGATAAAGATCTAGTGACTGAGTGTGTCTAGTCATGGATTTAGCAGATTCATTCCTCAGGGTGTAATTAAAAGTTGATCTTGACAGCAGGAAATGACTTGACACAGGATGAACGTGTAGCATGCTACCAAGATTCCCTTTTGAACTATGATATGCTCTCTTCTCAAAGACACGAGACCTCTTCCTCTTTTTTTTATCCCTAAGCTCTAACCCTGATATTCTCTCTCTCTCTCTCTCGCTCTCTCTCTCTCTCCCCCCCACAGAACTCAATACGGCACAATCTGTCATTGAACAAGTGTTTTCTCAAAGTGCCTCGCTCCAAAGATGACCCAGGAAAGGTAAGAGGACTGTCGGTTCAAACCCAACATACAGAGATGACAGTAAATGGAGTGGGAATAAACAGCTGCTGTCCACAGGTCGATGTAGCAGTCTAGATATATATATATATATAGATATGTCCACAGGTCGATGTAGCAGTCTAGATATATATATATATATATAGATATGTCCACAGGTCGATGTAGCAGTCTAGATATATATATATATAGATATGTCCACAGGTCGATGTAGCAGTCTAGATATATATATATATAGATATGTCCACAGGTCGATGTAGCAGTCTAGATATATATATATATATATATAGAGAGAGATATGTCCACAGGTCGATGTAGCAGTCTAGATATATATATATATATATATATCCACAGGTCGATGTAGCAGTCTAGAAAAATGTTAGCTTTGAACTTCTGCCAGTTTAGAAATGCATGGCATGCTCTTAATCTGTTATGCACAATCCACCCCCACAAAATTGCATGGCAAATGTAAATGAGTTATTTTTAAGACTGGCAAGTAGTGATGCATCGATATGACATTCTTGGCCAATACCGATATCCAATATTTTCCTTGCCCCAAAAAAACCCTGATAACAATTACAATTTTAGCTTCCTTTTAAGCATTCTAGTACAGTTAAATAGTTAACACACACACACACACATGAACGCAGCGGTCTAAGGCACTGCATCTCAGTGGAAGAGGCGTCACTACAGTCCCTGGTTCGAATCCAGGCTGTATCACATCCGGCCGGGTTTGGGAGTCCCATCGGTCCGGGCCGTCATTGTAAATAAGAATTTGTTCTTAACTGACTTGCCTAGTTAAATAAAGGTTACACACCCCACACTGACCAAAAAGTTCATTTGTGGCGTTTACGTATGTCCCCATTACCAGTAAAACATCATCAAAACCTATTTCTTTCACTTGCTGTGCTGTTTCGTTTTTCATTTGTTCAGCAGTTTCATTCTCAACCAGGATATGGAACCCCATTTGGGTCTTTGTGTCAGATAACACTATTTGACGTGTCAAATAACACAACATAATCTTTCAGTAGCTATAGTTACCAAGCTAACTATATAGCTAGGTGTCATCTAAAATAACCCTGTTCTTATTTGATTAATGGTGGTCGGACCCATCTATGTGAAGTTAGCCACAATAGTGGACTTTGTGATTGGCCTTCAAAATAAAAGTATGGCATAATTCTACTATTTGTAGTCATTTGCATCACTGTCAATGACATTCTTTTATTTTGAAGGCAAACTGCAAATTCCACTTGTGCCTAATCTTTATTGTGTCTAGCTTCACAACACATAACCTAGTCCGGTTGAGCCTCACTAGCCAGATGAAGCCAGCTAGATGCTTATAACGTTAGCTTTGGGCAACAGGGTTAAGTAGCTGGCTTGCTATTTATTTTCATGAACTGAAGTTGAATTTCAATAGCGAACAACAAGTGGCAACCTTGCTAATACTTACTCACAAGGATTCCTAAATAGTTGCTAAGAATAATGAAAATGACTGCAGGTTCTACTGGTCATTGTTTTCAGGCTGGTTGTATTGGTGCTAGCTAGGTACCAAGGCTAAAGCTAGCTACCCCAGAGTTACGGGGGAACAAATGATGCTTTATTACCAACGCGGTATTGTAACACATTCGTGGTCGGTGTTTCCTTGTTTGCAGACTTTTTAGTACAGCTCTGACAGTGCTACTGTGTCTTTTGACACAAAGACCCAAATAGCGTTCCATAGTATGTATGTTGTGAAGCTAATACCAGTGAGGCTATTACTGTGTAACTCCGGTAGGGCAACATCAAGGAAAATAGTGCACTTGGGACTGTGTACCGGTGCACGACCAGTCGGCGAATGCCAACATCACTCATGACAGAACTGTTGATTGTCAAGGGAAATGAATTCCATTATTTTGGCTTTAATGGATTTCACCTTTGAGTTGTCTCTGAAATGTTCTTACCCTTTCAAATGACTGCTCGACTTGTTGACTGCTCGATCCACACAGCAGACATTGTGGGCTAGGTTAGGAATGCTGTGTAGCGCAATGGTATGAACAGAAGATTTGACATCATTTTTTTAACATTGGCTTTAAACTAGACATCTTGTTCACCGATATATCGTGCATCCCTAGTAAAAAGCCATTGACCTTGTGGGAATAGGCCAAAATAAGGCCATAGTCCGGCCATTTCTAGTAACTCCCTAAAAGTGCCCCTCAGCACTTTGGAGGAGAGAAATTATTACTAGTATCCCCTGCTGTGTTTAGTTTCTCACATGGTTGGACAATGTGGGCCTATATTTAGTGTATCCTGGTTATGTGAATTGGTCTAAACGTATGTAATCCCAGCTTTGTCTGGAGCACAGACAAGCTACCCCTCTCTCTCCCCCACACACTCCACTCTTGCTCTCTCTCTTGCTCAATTCAATTTGCTTTATTGGCATGATGTAACAATGTACATATTGCCAAAGCTCGTTTGGGATATTTACAATATAAAAAAAATTAATCTAAATTGTCAACGGAACAACAATAACCAAGTGTCAAAATAACAATAAGTATACAGTAGAGGACATGTGCAGGTTGATTGGTCTGTCAGACACTGTCCCTCAACTTATGGCAGGTAGCAATGTAGTGCTCTTCCAACCCACAGCTCTCTGCGTCCTCCCCCAATAGGACAGGTAGCCTACTCTCATCAGAGAGGTCTTTGAAACCTTTAATAAGAGCGCGAGAGAGCACACGCTCTCCGCACGCTGTCGCTCTCGCCTCTCTCCGCTCTCCTCTCTCTGCTCTCTCCTCTCTCTGCTCTCGCCTCTCTCTGCTCTCTGCTCTCTGCTCTCGCCGCTCTCTGCTCTCTCTGCTCTCGCCTCTCTCCGCTCTCTGCTCTCGCCTCTCTCCGCTCTCTGCTCTCGCCTCTCTCCGCTCTCGCCTCTCTCCTCTCTCTCCTCTCTCTGCTCTCTCTGCTCTCTCCGCTCTCTGCTCTCGCCTCTCTCCGCTCTCCGCTCTCGCCTCTCTGCTCTAGCCTCTCTCCGCTCTAGCCTCTCTCCGCTCTCGCCTCCCTCCGCTCTCGCCTCTCTCTCCTCTCTCTCCTCTCTCTCTCCGCTCTCTCTCCGCTCTCTCGCCTCTCTGCTCTCTCTCCGCTCTCGCCTCTCTCCTCTCTCTGCTCTCGCCTCTCTCCGCTTTCTGCTCTCGCCTCTCTCCGCTTTCTGCTCTCGCCTCTCTCCGCTCTCTGCTCTCGCCGCTCTCCGCTCTCTGCTCTCGCCTCTCTCCGCTCTCTGCTCTCGCCGCTCTCCGCTCTCTGCTCCCGCCTCTCTCCCTCTCCGCTCTCTCGCCGCTCTCTCGGCTCGCTCCGCTCGCTCTCTGCTCTCTCGCCTCAATCCCTCTCTCCCTCTTCCTCTCTCTCTCCTCTCTCTCTGCTCTCCACACTCACACAGGCTTGAAGTGCTACACCGTGCTATGAACTGTAGAGGATGGGGACTGAATGCTTAATTTCATGTTTTGCTGTAATCCTCTGATGTTGGCTCTCCTGGGAGCTGCTCCACTAAATACAAACCATCTATTGCTGTATGGATCCCATTCCAAATGCAGGGCCAACATGCTCGCTTCCTTAATGTTTTATTTGGAATTTCTCTCCCCCCGAAGATAACTTCAAAGAAGCGCTAGCCTCTCTTGATATGTTACATCAATATTGTAATGTGGCAGGAATATGAGCACTGCTGGTTGTATGAGATAGGCGAGAGCCATGTCTTTCTCTGAGATGGGGAGAGAGAGCGAGAGAGAGAGAGAGAGAGGATGGCAGGCATGGCATACTCCTTTACCATGGAGGTAAGGGGATACAGTGTAGTGCCGATACGACTCCCCCTGCAGATCGACCTACATATTAATTTACATGATGTTAACTGGTTAGTTTCAACTCAGTGACTAGGGTCTGGTTTCAATGATGGACGCGTTTGGCATAGAGGAACTACATCACTACTTGTAAATAAGAACTGCCTTACCGAGTTAAAGGTTAAATGATTAGACTAAAGGTGAGAACAACAATTCACCTGACACTAGTGAATCCAAACATTACACTGTAGAGGTCGACCGACTGATTTAAAAAAAAATAAATAAAAAAAAAGTAACACTGATACCGATTATTGAAGGACCAAAAAAAGCCGATACCGATTAATCGGCCGATTTTTATATTTATATATATATATATATGACAATTACAACAATACTGAATGAACAATGAACACTTATTAACTTAATTAACTTAATATAATACATCAATAAAATCAATTTAGTCTCAAATAAATAATGAAACTTGTTCAATTTTGTTTAAATAGTGCAAAAACAAATTGTTGGAGAAGAAAGTAAAAGTGCAATATGCGCCATGTAAAAAAGCTAACGTTTAAGTTCCTTACTCAGAACATATGAACGCTGGTGGTTCCTTTTAACATGAGTCTTCGGGCCTCCCGGGTGGCACAGTGGTCTAAGGCACTACATTGCAGTGCTGGCTGTGCCACCAGAGATTCTAGGTTCGAGCCCGGGCTCTGTCGCAGCCGGATGGTCCATGGGGCGACGCACAATTGGCCCAGCGTCGCTAGGGAGGGTTTGGCCAACAGGGATATCCTTGTCTCATCGTGCACTAGTGACTCCTGTGGCCGGCCGGGCGCAGTGCACGCTGACCAGGTCGCCAGGTGTACGTTGTTTCCTCCGACACATTGGTGCGGCTGGCTTCCGGGTTGGATGTCCGTTGTGTCAAGAAGCAGTGCGGCTAGATTGGGTTGTGTTTCGGGGGACGCATGGCTCTCGACCTTCGCCTCTCCCGAGTCCTTACGGGAGTTGCAGCGGTGAGACAAGACTGTGACTAATTGGATACCACGAAATTGGGGAGAAAAAAAGGGGTTAAAAAAAATTGTATTCAATATTCTAATCTCGGGAGTTGATGGGCTTGAAGTCATTAACAGCAAGCATTGCGAAGAGCTGCTGGCAAATGCAGTAAAGTGTTGTTTCAGTGAATGCAGCCAGCTGCTGCCTACCACCACTCAGTCAGACTGCTCTATCAAATCATAGACTTAATTATAATATAATAACACACAGAAATACGAGCCTTAGTTTCTGGATTTTACCATATTAATGACCTATCATTTTGAAAACAAAACGTTTATTCTTTAAGTGAAATACGGAACCGTTCCGTATTTTATCTAACGGGTGGCATCCATCAGTCTAAATATTCCTGTTACATTGCACAACCTTCACTGTTATGTCATAATTATGTAAAATTCTGGCAAATTAGGCGGCCCAAACTGTTGCATATACCCTGACTCTACGTGCAATGAACGCAAGAGAAGTGACACAATTTCACCTGGTTAATATTGCCTGGTAACCTGGAATTATTTTAGCTAAATATGCAGGTTTAAAAATATATACTTCTGTGTATTGATTTTAAGGCATTGGTGTAAATGGTTAGGTACAGTCGTGTAACGATTTTGTTAAATCATCCCCGTTTGGCGAAGTTGGCTGTCTTTGTTAGGAAGAAATAGTCTTCACACAGTTTGCAATGAATGAGCTAGGCGGCCCAAACTGCTGCATATACCCTGACTCTGTTGCAAGAGAAGTGACACCATTTTTCCTAGTTAAAGGAAATTCATGTTAGCCGGCAATATTAACTAAATATGCAGGTTTAAAAATATATACTTGTGTATTGATTTTAAGGCATTGATGTTATGGTTACGTACACATTGGTGCCATGACGGTGCTTGTTAAATCACCTGTTTGGCGAAGTAGGCTATGATTCAATGATAAATTAACCAGCACCGCATCGATTATATGCAACGCAGGGCAAGCTAGATGAACTAGTAATATCATCAACCATGTGTAGTTAACTAGTGATTATGTTAAGATTGATTGTATTTTATAAGATACGTTTAATACTAGCTAGCACCTTACCTTGGCTCCTTGCTGCACTCGCATAACATGTGGTCGGCCTGCCATGCAGTCTCCTCATGGAGAGTGCAATGTAATCGGCCATGATCGCTGTCCAAAAATACAGATTACCGATTGTTATGAAAACTTGAAATCAGCCCTAATTAATCGGCCATTCCGATTAATTGATCGACCTCTGTTACACTGTTGATTTTGTCATTTTCCATTTACTGTACTTTTCACCACATTTGTTGATAACGAAAATGGATACATTCAGTAACAAGAATATTCTTGGGGAATTTGGGGTAGGTACAACATAAGACATAAAAATGACAAGGGTTTGAGTAAGAGGTTTCCAAGTTGTCACACACCTCACCAAGTGTGCTGAGTTTCTAAATAATTTCAATGCACTTTCATGACTCAGTTTTCAACTAGAAGGTGCTTTTTTAAAGCTCTCCTAGCAGTGCCGTGGAGGAACTACACAAGCACATTTTTCTTGGTTCACAGCCCTGTATCCCCGACTTCACACAATAACTTGTTGTTTACCCAATCCATAAACAGTCCATTATAAATCGCAATCTGGGTCATGTGGGCATAATTTTACTGCTTGTTCTATTGCCAACATGACTAGTTAAATTCTAAAATACGATCTTATTGTTTAGGCTTTCAGTAGGCAATTCAGAGAGACAGATTAGTAATTTTGGTGCGCATAGAATGAAGTCATGAGTGCGTTCAGATGTAAGGTGGCAAATTTTCTTAATACAACAAACAGGCTAATTCTGTTCAGGACAACCCAGGATATGACCTCATGTCATCTTGTAACTACATCAAACATAGTGATCATAAACGTTGACACTGTATTTTATATGGAAATGTGACGTGCACATTTGGACTCACTGGTGTGTGGCTTGCTTGTATTACATCAAAGCAGTATTTATTATGATCCTCAACGTCTCATTTTTCAAAATACATTGAGTCCTCGTCATTTACAGCATTTCCCTCACTGAGACAAGAAAGCGTTATCAAAAGTTGCCCAATTAGCGGTAGGGGGGTCAAATTCATAACTAAACAATTTCAGTACCTAACTGGGATTCTGTCAAATGAAAATGGTCAAAAAAATAAAGAAATGGCTTCTGAGAAAAGCAATTTATCAACAAGAATTTAGCTTAGACTGTCTGGGAGTGGGGAAGGGAGAACTGAAAATTGGCTGTTATTGGCGGAGAGGATTGGAACTCTTTATTGGTCTATTAACTAATTTACTGCATGTTAATGTCACCATAGAAAACCAAAACGCCATCTCACCGAAACAGGCTGATGTTGCAGGCAGTCTTTTCAAATAGCTCTAACACAGGGCATCATGTCTTTTCAGTCTCAAAGTATTATTCCAACCTCAAGGTATAGATAGTGTGTGTATATATATATATATATATATATATATATATATATATATATATATATATATATATATATATATATATATATATATATATATATATATATATATATACATATCACACACACACACACACACACAGTGGGGCAAAAAAGTATTTAGTCAGCCAATTGGTGCAAGTTCTCCCACTTAAAAAGATGAGAGTCCTGTAATTTTCAGCATAGGTACACTTCAACTATGACAGACAAAATGAGAAGGAAAAAATCCAGAAAATCACATTGTAGGATTTTTAATGAATTTATTTGCAAATTATGGTGGAAAATAAGTATTTGGTCACCTACAAACAAGCAAGATTTCTGGCTCTCACAGACCTGTAACTTCTTCTTTAAGAGGCTCCTCTGTCCTCCACTCGTTACCTGTATTAATGGCACCTGTTTGAATTTGTTATCAGTATAAAAGACACCTGTCCACAACCTCAAACAGTCACACTCCAAACTCCACTATGGCCAAGACCAAAGAGCTGTCAAAGGACACCAGAAACAAAATTGTAGACCTGCACCAGGCTGGGAAGACTGAATCTGCAATAGGTAAGCAGCTTGGTTTGAGGAAATCAACTGTGGGAGAAATTATTAGGAAATGGAAGACATACAAGACCACTGATAATCTCCCTCGATCTGTGGCTCCACGCAAGAGCTCACCCCGTGGGGTCAAAATGATCACAAGAACGGTGAGCAAAAATCCCAGAACCACACGGGGGGACCTAGTGAATGACCTGTAGAGAGCTGGGACCAAAGTAACAAAGCCTACCATCAGTAACACACTACGCCGCCAGGGACTCAAATCCTGCAGTGCCAGATGTGTCCCCTGCTTAAGCCAGTAAGCAGGGGGACACAAGTTTGCTAGAGAGCATTTGGATGATCCAGAAGAAGATTGGGAGAATTACAACTCGTCGTGTTTAGAGGACAAAGAATGCTGAGTTGCATCCAAAGAACACCATACCTACTGTGAAGCATGGGGGTGGAAACATCATGCTTTGGGGCTGTTTTTGAATGAATGGGGCCATGTATTGTGAGATTTTGAGTGAAAACATCCTTCCATCAGCAAGGGCATTGAAGATGAAACGTGGCTGGGTCTTTCAGCATGACAATGATCCCAAACACACCGCCCGGGCAACGAAGGAGTGGCTTCGTAAGAAGCATTTCAAGGTCCTGGAGTGGCCTAGCCAGTCTCCAGATCTCAACCCCATAGAAAATCTTTGTAGGGAGTTGAACTTGCTCAATTGGTGGCTGACTAAATACTTTTTTTGCCCCAGTGTGTGTGTGTGTACAAGGCGAGGACCGCTAGCCGTGGCTAACAAAGACTAGTAGCTAGTTAGCTGGCTAGCTCCTGGTGGAAGTTCATTTTAAGGAATAAAAATAGCAGATCCGCACCATATTTGTTGAGGCAGTTTGCAGGAAGTAGATTTATTTCATAGATAGAAAGCGAGATTAAGATGTATACGATAAAGACCACCTATTTACATGGGCTAAGACACGTCCTACTGCGCTGCCATCTCGGAAAGAAAAAATAATTATGGCAGCCCCCCGCACCTTTCTGATTCAGAGGAGTTGGGTTAAAAGCAGAAGGCAGATTTCAGTTGAGTGCATTCAGTTGTACAACTGACTAGGTATCTCCCTTTCCTTACCTGGTCACAACACAACTGATTGGCACTACTTATGACTGGTACACAGGCAAATCACATTTTTGACTGCACTGGCCTTTAACTGGTAGGGAATGCTAAGTGTACTGCATATTCCATGTCCTGTACCTAATCTAGACTGAGATGGGGAAACCAGAGAACGTGATTTTGACATGCGTACTGTAGGGAGGGAAAGTCAGCTTCCTTTTTGATTGAAGGTATAACAGTTAAACAGTGCTTCTGGTGAAATCATTACACGGTCATCATGGCCTTTGTTTAGAGACCGAATAGTTGGAGCTTACAATATCGACACACACACACTTGACTTGCCAGGCTTCGCTATGATGCAGTGTATTTGTGAATCATTTAAGAACTCTTGAAATAGTTCCCCCCCCCCCCATCGAGTCTCATGGGGGCGTGTGGAGAAATGCAGAAACTCCCTTCCCAAGGGTTTGTGCTTAGATTTTTTGCTTAATTAAAAGAAACGCCACCCAGCCCGGCTCTCTACCGGGACAGTGATTTTTAGTCTACCAGGAACTCTAATTGAACCCCTAAAACAGTTGCTATGATCATAACACAGAGTTCAGGCAGCTCACCTTCAGATGTCCTCAGACGTTTCTCTGTCTGTTACTCTCAGCCTTTTACACTGAAGACGACAACACCAAATATACCAACAATGGAATTGGGCTACAGAGCTGAGAGTATAATGGGATTTACTTCAGACATATATTATTATGGGATGTCTATCTCTGGTTGGTTGCACTGTGAATTATTCTCCCTCTGAGGGAAATGCTAATCGACCCCAAGCTTTGAAAATATAAAACATATTTGCTCAACATTGTATTGTTGTTGCAGTGTTTCAAAATAAAAGCCAGGAATAAAACCCAGAATGGTGCTTTAGATGGCAGTAGTACTGTGACTGGCGTATGGTGCACCTTATTGTATGGATTACATTAGACACAGGTTGTTGAAACTGTACCTCTCTTCTGTTGTCCAGACTGACAATTTAAAAAAATATATTGAAATGATTTCTCTCTGCTTAGGAAGAATTGTAAAAGTCCTGATCTCACTTTCCCTTGGCAATTGAGATCTTATCAGGATTAATATGAAATATTTCATATCATGTGTTGCATGTGGCTTCAGGGAGGAACACCATTGAAAAATAAATGAAATGAGGCTGAATACAGAGCTAAATAATGCAGCTGCAGCCCCAGAGCCAGCAGGTCTATTCTCTCCTTGATTAGCCGGGCTCAGACCTGGGCAGAAAGCCAACACGTTGCTCCAGCTCCCAGCCCAGCTACAGTTGGCTACCTACACTACCTGAGACTGAGGAAGCACTGCTTCAGGAGTAGCTTAGCATTTCACCAGCCACTGTCTAACCATAGAGCATCACAGACGAGGAGAAGCCTCGCCACACAACACAGCTCCCACCAATATAAAACAAAGCCACACACACACTTATCACACACCACTGTTTACTCTTGGATTGTGTTTTAATAGCATTTGTTAAAGCCCTATTGTGTCAGTCCCAAAGAAAAGCCTCTGATTCCTTTACCCTTTGTCTGGAGATATGAATCAAATCAAATCAAATCAAATTTATTTATATAGCCCTTCGTACATCAGCTGATATCTCAAAGTGCTGTACAGAAACCCAGCCTAAAACCCCAAACAGCAAGCAATGCAGGTGGAGAAGCATGGTGGCTAGGAAAAACTCCCTAGAAAGGCCAATACCTAGGAAGAAACCTAGAGAGGAACCAGGCTATGTGGGGTGGCCAGTCCTCTTCTGGCTGTGCCGGGTGGAGATTATAACAGAACATGGTCAAGATGTTCAATGTTCATAAATGACCAGCATGGTCGAATAATAATAAGGCAGAACAGTTGAAACTAGAGCAGCAGCACAGTCAGGTGGAAGTTGAAACTGGAGCAGCAGCATGGCCAGGTAGACTGGGGACAGCAAGGAGTCATCATGTCAGGTAGTCCTGGGGCATGGTCCTAGGGCTCAGGTCAGTTGAAACTGGAACAGCAGCATGGCCAGGTGGACTGGGGACAGCAAGGAGTCATCATGTCAGGTAGTCCTGGGGCATGGTCCTAGGGCTCAGGTCCTCCGAGAGAGAGAAAGAAAGAGAGAAGGAGAGAATTAGAGAACGCACACTTAGATTCACACAGGACACCGAATAGGACAGGAGAAGTACTCCAGATATAACAAACTGACCCCAGCCCCCCGACACATAAACTACTGCAGCATAAATACTGGAGGCTGAGACAGGAGGGGTCAGGAGACACTGTGGCCCCATCCGAGGACACCCCCGGACAGGGCCAAACAGGAAGGATATAACCCCACCCACTTTGCCAAAGCACAGACCCCACACCACTAGAGGGATATCTTCAACCACCAACTTACCATCCTGAGACAAGGCTGAGTATAGCCCACAAAGATCTCATGAATCCTTCATGTCCTCATGAATCCTTCATGTCCAACGCTAACGTTCCTGTGGGCATCAGGCCAGGCAGGGCATTGAGTGTTCTTTACCGTGGTCCCTCTCTCCACAGGGCTCCTACTGGGCCATCGACACCAACCCAAAGGAGGACGCCCTGCCCACACGGCCAAAGAAGAGGCCGCGGTCCGGAGAGCGGGTGAGTCCTCCAGACACGCCACATCTTCCCCTGAAGCTTTGTGTTTTACACATGTAGATACCCTCTCTTAAACAATGCCATCGCCAGTAATGATGAGTGCGCTCATGTGGAGAATTGGGTAACCATATCATACAAAGTCTTCACATACAGATATTCTTTATGTTCAATCTCTCGCCGATAGACCTCTGCCTCTCTCTCCTGTATACTGTCTCACTCACACGCAGTAGGAGTTTCTCCTCCCTTTATGTAACTGTCTCTGGATGAGTCTGTCTTGTAGCAGGCTCCTCATTAATAAGCTGTGCCCCAGGCTGCTGTTACTTACATACATTGCATTCTGCAGTCTTTTTTTATTTATTTTTTATTTTTTTACAAACATCAATTAATGTGCACTGGCTGTTCATTCTGAGCGGGAGCTTTTGTCTTTAATTATGTATGAGTCATGTCCAGTGTAACGCACAGCCTCACTGGTTTAGTAAACTGCCCAGATTGACCTGGCTCTGAGGCATCCATCCATCTCTTCCTGGCTGCTGCAGGCGGCAGTCTGTCCCGCTACAAGACATACAGACACAAAGACCCACTCACTCAGTTAACCAGCCACGTGGATGTCTGTGGTTCTAAGATGGGGAGCAGGAGGGAGAGGTGCACATCCTATTCTATACAGTACCTACACCTGTGTGTTTGTGTGTAAATGAGTTTAAATATAGTCATTGGTGTGTAATTCTAAAGCAAAACAAATGCACAGAAATCACGCACTATTCTCCCACCCTCAGGTTTGTGCATGTATGTTGTTAGTATGACACATGCACACTATCCTCCCGTACTACAGATGGGACTGTTGGCCTAAAAGGCATCCCATTAAGTCTGACATTTAGAAAATTGTGACTTTGTGAAATCTCATTTATGTTTATCGTGAATTAAAATTGGTATTGTTGCCAGCCAATCCTCTTACAGTAAGCAGTTTTGGCAGACAGGCGTGGTGGAGTTATCTCCCCCAGCGGAGCGCCCGCGACTCGCAGAGAGCAATGGGGGCTCTTCTCTTCATCTCCTCAGGAAATATTTCAAATGTGACCTAAATAAAGGTGTTGCTGCTTTTGTTATTTATAAATGGTCCTGGTGTACTTTACATACTAGAGACCTGCATTCCTCCCTCTTGCCTGGAAGGAAAACTAGCTTCCCAACAAACACTGCAACATATGAGTGTTAAAACCTATGCCTTTGTACTTATGGCTTGAGGTTATGTATTATTCTTAGAATTAGTTAAGGGTGAATATTTTAGTGGTCCTATATTTGATAATTAGATAAAAGTAATAGTTTTGCCTCCCTCCCCCAGGCTTCCACACCGTACACCCTGGAGTCGGAGACTTTGGGAATGGACTGTATGATCTCTGGAAGTGCCTCTCCAACTCTGGCAATCAACACTGTGACTAACAAGGTAACTACCCAGCATGCACCTGCACACACTGCACCACCCTGACCCCTCCTTCCTCCCTCTGCCCGCCCACCCACCCACAGCTTGTTCCTCACTGAGAGCAGCACTCAACCGGGATATACACACACACACACACACACACACACACACTACAGTACATCTCACGCTGTAACACACAGCTGCACTGCAGCACAAGAAACACTGTATCGATGGATATGCGCACACACACACACACAGCGTCACAACAGGGGATTACTCATTCTGTTCAATACGATATTGATGTTGAGTATGGTAGTTGAGTATTGTATTGAGTATCGTGATGATAACCCTGGTATTGGTATTGAAATCAAAAATCTGGTGTCATGGGGCGGCAGGGTAGCCTAGTGGTTAGAGCGTTGGACTAGTAACTGGAAGGTTGCAAGTTCAAACCCCTGAACTGACAAGGTACAAAACTGTCGTTCTGCCCCTGAACAGGCACCCACTGTTCCTAGGCCGTGATTGAAAATAAGAATTTGTTCTTAACTGACTTGCCTAGTTAAATAAAGGTTAACATTTTTTTATAATAATAATAATACAAAAATGACAACACTACTGTACACACACCTGAAAGTTCATGGAAGATGCCCAGTGGTCTGGTCTGTCCATGAGATGTGGTTGGGTTGCCTAGCCTGACGACTCACACTAAAGTCCTTATTGAAGTCGTTTGTGGTGATGAGGGGTGTTGTACTAAACAAAGTAATCCATTTGATCGTCTCTAACAAATCGGAGTATCAAAGTCAAACTGCCGCTTTATCCTTGCTTCTTCTGGACCAATCACACATCCCCGAAGGAAGGGGTCAGGCATGTACTTAGATCCAGATTCGTTGTGGAGAAGAAACTAACGCCTACGGGCGTGCCGTAATGTTTGGCTGGAGGAGTCTGGGTAGCCTGGCGAGACAGTACTGTGTTGCCGTATAACCCTCACTGCAGAGAAAGAGCGGGAGAAGCCACAGGGACTGCAAGCTGTTGGCGTTGAATACGCTGTTCACTCTGAAATTGAAATAGGCTTTTTAACCTTAAGCCCTCTCCTCTGGGCCCAGTGGGGGCAGCTCTCTGGAGTAACCTGCAAGAGTTGCTCATTCATTTACTGCAGTGGGCATAAAGAAAATACTGTTTTTTTTTATATAAACTGGGGGGGGGGGGGTGCTTTGGGGAAGAGTACTTGAGGGTGGGATGTGTGAGAAGAGGAGGGTGTGTGTGGTCTTGCTCTTCTACTCTCGTGGAGACCTGAAGTCCCCACAAGGATAGTAAAACGAGGACAATTCTCCCTCGTTGGGACGTTTCCCACATCCCGACAAGAACAAAGGCTATTTTGGGGTTTAGGTTTTGGGCTTAGGGAAAATAGGATTTTGAAAGGAAATACATTTTAGGGCCTCACTAGGATAGAACCGCGTGTCTGTGCAGTAAGGGGGAGTGGTGTGTGTCTGCCCTTTCGGTAGGAGGACTGTCTTTGGCGTGTGAGACGGGCTAGGCTGAGCCCCTATAAAACACACACGTCTTCCCTGCTCTCATCTCAACAAATAATCACTTGCCATCGATTTGCTGTGAAAATTGAGGTTTCAAACCTCAGTTGGTCATTTAACACGGACATCCTCCATAGATAACAACAGTTTGATTTCACACACAAGAATCAAGGAAAACAACATCCCTGCTTCAGGCAAGGTTACAGCGGGGCTGTGTTTGTGTGTGTCTTTTGTTCTCCTGATTGTAACTGTTGCTATGATAAAGTGGAGAAGCAGCAGCAGATCTGAGCCCTACTCCTGAGAGAGCTTGTTTCTCACTGTGTTACACTGTAAACATACAACTGGCCACGCCTCTTTTGGTGCACTGTGCCAAACCACAGGAATTCCCTCTTTCTCTCCCTCTCCCTCTTTCTCTATTTTCCATCTCTATCTCTCATGTTCCTGCCTTCTCTGAGAGGCCAATGGGACTGTCAGGACTACAGAACCAGTGAGAATCCAAACACGGTCTGTTAGACGTGCCTCAAGTCTCCCCTGCCTTTCATCCTCTCTCTCTCTCTCTCTCACCACACACACACACACACACACACGCGTTTTAAAACATTTTTCTCTGGTCTATTCTGAGGTAGCTGTTTGCAGTGGTTGTGAATGAGACAGAAGTCTGGCACTAGAGCGTGATAAAGGAAGGGGGATTGTAGGAAGAAGTGTGTTTACTGAGGAAAAGTCTGCCGTTGCTTTTCTTTCTCCCTCTTAAATCCTGTGAGCAGGGATTCTGCTGAACCCTGGCAGGCATTGTTAAAGACATCTGGGTGAATCTCGCTTTGATTTCATAATCCAAGTCTCATGCTCCAGATTAGAGTCTTATGTAAAAGACACACCTGGCTTTTTACTTAATTTACTGCTAAGAATAGAACACACACTAACTCCTGCTCGTTGCTAGCACCAAATACGCATCAGGATTTACTGTGGCAGGAGCTCCTGCCTGTGTGAGCATGCTTGTCTTTGTGGGACTGGATGACTTTGCGTGTGTGTGAGAGACATGATGACTGAGTTTTGGTCGAGTGGGCGTCTTGACTCTGGGGTCTGTGTAAACCACAGAGCAGTGAGGTCTGGAAATCATCACACTGGATGAGGGGAGTAAAAATAGATTGGTGGTTTAAGGCTAAAACCCGCTCATTACATGTAACATTTATATTTCTACAGCGTGCTGTTTGATTAGCATTGTAGTGCTGATTTTCAGACGTGCCTAAGCCCTCAGTCTTAGCTGCTCATTGATTTCCTCCTTCACGCTAATGAACACTGGAGCCAAGCCCACACTGAGTGGTGGAAGGCAAGAGTCGACTAATTAGCTTGGCTTTCATCCCCTTCCCCCACCACACATTCACTACAACACTGGATCCAACACACTCTCCTCTGACTTATTAAAGCACAACGTTTTTGTGTCATTCTCTGGCTGAGTGAGAGCCCACAATGACACACTACTGAGGGAGAGTGCTGTGTGTCAGGATTAGTGCTTTTGAGGACAAGTTTGGTTATAAAAAAATTATTGCGGATTTCAGTTTTGATTAACCTTTTCAACATTAAATGCATTATGAAATAATGACAAATTATTTTAGTGGAAATTCCAAAGCCAAAAATAGTGAATTGCCAAAACATTGAAAACACTCTTGTCTTTGTCAGTTCCACATTGGGTAGACATCAATAGAAAAAGAGGACATTACTATGAAATAATATTTCAGTTGTGTGTATTACTTGGTTTTTATTTTATGGCTTTATTATTTTTCCTTCTTTAAAGCCATCTCTTCTCTTCTAAAGCAGCTAGCCAGACAAACGTTCTCTGTGCTCCCCATACTGTACTGTCTTTGAGTCCTCCTATTTAGCTAGGCTAGCTTGCTAGCTAGTAGCTGCTTATGTATGCTTCATAGCTGTCTGACAATCATTTGACTAAGTTCTTCAAAGTATATATGGCATACTTTCAAGACCGCTTATGAGCAACTACTCACACTATCAATCGGGTAGAGCTACCACAAGAACTGTCTCTATCCCTCTCATTATTGTGTTGTGTGCATTCTCATGTGGTCTGTGTCGGCTAGCCGTCTCTGTCCTACCCGGGAAGAACAGACACAAATGATTCTGTTCATCGTAGTTAATTACCATGTTTCTACGCTGAACTAGGTCATACATTTGCCTAATGAAATCTACAACTCCCTTCAACCCAGCATCCCAGAAAGTTCTTGACTAAATGTATCTTATGAATGATTTGGTTTCTCTCTGGAGAAAAAGAAGGAACTGTGGGACGCTGGGCTGAAGGGAGTTGTAGTTTTTCATTAGGCAAATAGTCTACCTATTTCAGCACAGAAACGTGGTAATTAGCTACTATGGAATTCAAGTAATTGAACTGACATTTGTCAATTAGTTGTTTAATAACCCCCCACCCCCCAAAAAAATGTGGGTAAATTGCTCAGCACTAGTCAGTGGCTGTACTCAGACTGCCTATATAACAGTAACAGAGGGCAGCAGCCAGATCTGGGTTCAAATGGTATGTTCTCTTTCAAACACTGAACGGATGATTGAGCATGACGGATTTACTGGGTTTTCACTTTTGTGATTATTCCATTGGTTCCATTGTGCCAGGCAAGCTCAATCAAGCACAATTACTATTTGAGCTCAGATCTGGAGGTCAGTCAGGCCTAGACTTCTCTCTGGCCTCAGAATGCAGAGCAGCCTTCATGTCCTGCTGCTGCTGTGTGTTGGACTAGGAGAGAGGGTGCAGGCAGGACCACAGCCACTCAGCCTGATGAGCAGAGAGCCCTGACCGGACACTGGGCAAGACTGAGCACACAGCACCAGCACCATCCAGGCTGTTAGTGCTGCTGCCAATCCCTGCCCTGTTACACACACCAGCCAGTAGCATCGCTCGCATAGCTGCCATTCCACACATTCTTTCCGTTTCACAAAATGGAAAAAAATGAATGCACGTCTATTCTCTCCGGATCTCATTATATTCATTGCCAGATTGTTTCTACCACCAGTGCTACTTAATAGCAGTCTGTTGTGTGACACCACAATACACCATTTTTTTCTTTAGCAAAGCCTTTTCAGATGATAATAATGAAGATGGTCACGTTGCAGTGCTCTGGTTGCTTGCATTGCTGTATTGAAAGGTCAGGGTCTCTGTTGAATTGAAGACCTTTGTTGTCCCAAACCTGCGATCTGTGAGCAGATGGGTCTGACACGGCCAGTAGTGTGACCTTTAGTTGTTTTTTATTATTGAAAAAGGGACACCCTCCCTTACATTCCTAGAGAGAAGAGCCTTTACCTGGACACTTATTCAGAAGGAGCCCCTGTGGCTCGGGTAGCTGTGGAGCTTCAGAAAATATGTTCCTGGCCAGCTACCCTGTTAGTCCAAAAAAAGCGCACTGATAACATCCAGTACACAAATGCTTTGCATACACACACAGGTATCGAATTCCTAGACACACAACCACACGCACACAAACCAAATTCAGTTTGTTACGGAACAAAACCCATCCCCAGCCATTATTTGGGCAAATGGTGATTCACCATCAATGATAATGATTGTATTTGGCATGCAGCTATTCGTCAAACCCTGTTGGTGTATCTCTAGGTTGTGTGATGTGCGGTATGCAAGAAAAGCTAACACAGCCTCTTCTTATTTCAGGTGGCATTATACAACCCAGACCAGGATGGGAGTGACAGCCCAAGAAGCAGCCTTAACAACAGCCTGTCTGACCAGAGTCTGGCCTCCGTCAATTTAAACAGTGTGGGCAGCAGCGTGCACAGCTACACACCGGTAAGAGCTCACACTGCTGCAACCTCTAACCACAGTATTACAGCTATACACACTGCTACACACCAAGCAACACAAACAACTACAGGATCCCAGTTCTTAAACATTTAGAACAGCGATTATCAGCTGGTGGGTTGCGGGAGGTTTTGAATGGGATGTGATTGAGTAAAAAATATATATTTATTTGTATTAAATATACTCCATTCTGAACTTAAACGACTAAAACCAGGTATAATGTGTGTAGAAATTAAATGAACCTATATTTTAAAATAATTGAACCTTCTGAAGTAAAATAGTTCAATCATATTATTTTCAAAAAATATTTATTAGCAGCACTATTTAGTGGATTTGGTTGATTTTATCGTCTCAAACCAGTAAGCTTGAAAGTTCAGACACACTGGTAGGATTGTCAAACGTTTTCCTGTGTTCACACAGCAAAGTTAAAATACTCTAAACCATAAGGTATCAATAGTGTTGTTTGGTAATTGCATATCCACGCGTATTGCTAATGTTGCTATTTTGTTTTTTAAAAACTTGTTGATACTTGTCTAATGGCTACCGCTAGATAACTACCTAGCAAGATGACGAAGAAACAATTTAATTCACTCTCCATAATCTTATACTGTCAGTGCCAGACCATAGCCAATTGTTTAGCTAGATAGCTCAAGTTGGCATATTCTCTAACTAGCACTACCTAGCTAAGGACACTGCACTAACTCGGCAGCTGTTTCATGGAAATTAGCTAATCCGTTGTGATTCAATTATGTCAATACTAGCTACAGTGGTTAGATAGTATGTAGTGTTGTGTGCATTGTCTGTGCACTTAGCTTGCTTCCATCCCATAGCCTACATTACATATGAAGTGTGACTGGTTGATCCGTGGATGTACAGAGAAAATGCCCTCTTCTTTTTTCCTTTGCTCCCATAATCTCACGGCCGATGGGTACTTGCCAGAACAAAAGTGGTACCTGCTGCGTGCCGATCCGGTAGTGACGAACCTGCTGATTATACTTGTAGAATCGCAATCCTTGCCGATGGCCAACAACTTGACTTTGAGCCAATCAGAGATCACGAACCCCCACGTGGGGTCGGCCCGCAGCAGGTACCTATCGGTAGTCTATTGCCAGTGAGATTCTGTGTATTTCATGCTTAACATTCTTCATCAAGAATATGGGTGAAATATAATTAAAAAGGTGGGACTGTTGTTCCATTGTACTTTAATTGGTACATTTACTAGCAATATAGAGAAAAAATAAATAAATTCCAGATTGCATTTTGGTAACAAAATTCGCAATGCGAATATTGGATTGAGACAGACAACCTTGTTCAATTTCGGTCCTAAGGCAAAACCAGTTGAAAACCATTGATTTTTAGAACATGCATGTCAATCTCTAACCACAGTGCCTCAGCTATACATCAGCTAAAACCAAACAAGCACCACAAATAACTGTCACTGTATCACATTTAGACATAAAGGAATTTAGGCAGTGCATGCCAATCTCTTATCACAGTAGATAGCTGTAACCCTGGAACTTAAATAGTGTATCAGCTCCACTCTGAGGGCAGTGCCCCAGGCCAGTTAATTACTGTATATCTCATATGATCCGAGAGACCCAGGAGTTTCCCTTCAGAAGAGCTATAGACAGTGGGAGACTAAAGAGGTCGGGGGGTTGGTGCTCTAGCGCAGAATATCAGGGGGGGTTGAGGGAAAGTGAGAGCTGTACACGCTCTTGGAGAGCAGACAAAGAGAGCTGCTGCATGTGATGCCTTCCCACCAGAGATGCCCCCTTCTTTGGTGGTGTCCTCCTGCTTCCCAGGGTGCTATTGCTCCAGGCTCTCTGCATCGATCCGTTCAGACTGATGGATGTCCCTCCAGTGCTGCTGCTGAGAGCAGACTGTTTCTTACTGCCTCACTTCAGCCAGGCAGACTCAGACTGGATTCTATAGCAAGGCAATCTATACTATAGCCCACCAGTATGTCTGCAAAGCCCTTTGCTGTGTTAAAGAATGTGTACTCTAACAGCAAGACTACTTTAAGTGATAGCTCCATTATTAGTGTCCTTCACATGTTAAACCTGGTATGGCTTGAAAGCTACCTCTGTGATGCTGCAATACATGATATATACTGTTCTTAAACATCTAGTCTACTTCATGTAAATGCAAGGTCCCGCCTCAGTTATAGAATAGTGATTTCTCCATATGTGTTTTTCTCATCATTAACATTATTAGACCGTCTTGTTAGAGGGCAACATTGCCTGCACTCTTATACACCATTGGATAAAATTGACCCTCACACTACTGTACATGGGTAAAATGATTGCTTATTTGTACAAGGCTTTGGTGTTTTTGTTTTAAATACATTTTGCATCTATTGTGTTGGCTTTGTGTTGATTTTGGTTTCTCTTGTAATACTTTTTGAGAAGGATGCAAGCAGCGATCAAGACAAAGGCATGTAGTTGATGTTTAGTTTGAGGAGTGACCACTTTACACACCAGATATTTAGCTGCTTATACATGTTCAATATGGGTTATTGGCGGTTTAATTAGGTTAGTGGACAGGACTAAAATATAAGCCTTGATCTATTGCACAAAAAAATGTACTGAACAAAAATATAAACGCATTATTCAACTATTTTAACAGTTTTACTGAGTTCCAGTTCTTTATACAAATCAGTCAAATGACTGGGAAGGAGCATTGGAGGTGGCTTATGGTAGAGAAATGAACATTTAATTCTCTGGTGGACATTCCTGCAGTCAGAATCCCAATTGCACGCTGCTTCAAAACTTGAGACGTCTCTGGCATTGTGTTGTGACAAAGCTGCACATTTTATTGTCCCCAGCACAGTGCACCTGTGTAATGATCATGCTGTTTAATCAGCTTCTAGATATGCCATACCTGTCAGGTGGATGGATTATCTTGGCAAAGGAGAAATGTTCACGAACAGGAATATTAACAAATTTGTGCACAAAATGAGATTTGCTTTTTGTGCAGATGGAACATTTCATTTTAGCTCTTGCAAAATTGGACAAAACCTTTACATGTTGTTTATTTTTGTTCAGTGTAGAAAAATGTTTTGCATGAAATGTTTGTGGCTCTCTTGTTCTCCAGCAGGTCCATGTGCAGATATCCATTGATGTCTCTGAAACGTATGTTTCCCAGTCAAGAGTCAGTGTTCGATGGTGTAGTCGGTGCTCTTCACCAGTGAAAATTGTAGTCTGTGTTTGACTGTGGTAATAGGTTTGTACTGTAGTTAGTATGTTAGACTGAGGTGTGTACCGCTAGGTTGTACTGCATGACGGAACACAGCTGTCAGTGTTAGGTGTAGATGTAATTCACTGCTCAAGTCTCTAATTATCTCTCCTCTCTTTCTACTCCTCTACTTCTCTCTCTCCTCCTCCATCCCCAGGTGACTAACCACCCAGAGCCGGTGTCTCAGTCGATGAGCCTCCAGCAGCCCCTCCAGCCCCAGTACAACATGCCAGAGAGGGACAAGCAGCTCCTCTTCTCCGACTTTGAAGATCTCAGTGCCTCCTTCCGCAGCCTTTACAAGTCTGTCTTTGGGCAGTCCTTCAGCCAACAGGGTGAGTGCTGGTCAAGAGGGCAGGATGACGCATACCAGGTAGTGGGGCTGGGCGATATGGCCAAAATCTCATATCCCGACAAAGGTCATTTCATATCCTGATGATGATACAAATCACGATATAGCACACAGCACACCCAGCACCCCTCCCAACACTCACAGCAGCACGGCCAGCACCCCTTTTTTTTTGTTATATAGTTTATATAAAATGACCACATAAAGACCTATTTCTTATTACATTTTGAATTAAACTCAACAAATAAAAAGGTACTTTCTCATTTTATTTAGAACCTTTGTGCAAATGTTCAATTAAGCATGTAACAAAATATGAATGTATAAAATCTAAAGAGGTAAATGGAAAACACTTTTTTATTTATTTATTTTATTTTATTTCACCTTTATTTAACCAGGTAGGCTAGTTGCAAACTAGTTGCAAACAAAATAAACATGGGCCTAAAATATATATTTATTTATTTATTTTTGACGGATTGCCTGTTTTGCATGTTATTTTGGTTTTAAGACGTGTCACATATCAATGTGCATTTGGTACCTTGGGTTGAGTGTCGGCACAACTCACGAAACCCCCGTTTCTGGACCGTGTAAATTGGGGCCTTGTCTTTGCAGATGTAAGTTGTAACGGCAGCTGTTATCTCCTTCCATCTTCATGGTTCTTTGCCATATGGTGTGCCGCGGGCAAACGCCTCTTGCAACGTCTGAGTCGGGGGTTTGTTTTGAACACTCGACTCAGACGTTGCAAGAGGCGTTTGCCTACTTTTTTGCGTGTCATCCGCAGACTCTCCGTACTGCTTCACATGATTCTTGCGTAGGTGGTAAAAGAGGTTAGTGGTGTTTGAGCCTGTTGTCGGGACCGGACTGCGGCATATTTTGCAGTGGACGGTTTTCTGGTCCGTGTCAGACTTATCATACCCAAACCACGTCCATGAGACCGAAGTAGCCCCTCTTTTAGGTACGAGCTCTGTGCTCTGTGTCACGTTCACTCTCCATGTTTGTTTGTGTTGCATATTTCCTTCCACGCGACTCGTGTGGAAGAACGCAAAGCGTCGTCCAATTGACGAAAATATTGCCATAAAGAGTGTGATTTGCGACACAACGATATAAACGATAGACGTTTTTCTATCGTCACACGATATATATGGTCATATCGCCCAGCCCCACCGGGTAGTGTTAGTAAACTCGTGTAGAAGTTGCCAGGATTATTCTATGGGTGTTGTTATACATCTAACAGCTGGTCGAAGGAGAGTGGAATTGGTGCGAATTAGGTTTAGTGATTTCAATGAGTCATTTAATAGACAGTAACCGTAGTGGAAATCTATGGGTGTTTTCATGGTCTACTGTGTGCTAAAGCCTCTGGCCTCATTCCCAATGCTAAGCATAAAAGAGAGTCGGCAAGTTCATAGCAGAATAATGTAGTGGGCTTTATTCATTATATGGGATAAAACATGTTAATTCTTACTCTGTTAATCCTTATCTTTAGGATGATATATATATATATATATACATACACACACACACACTTCATATGATTGCAGCATCAAACCTGATAAAGGCCTATTGCACAGAGTCAGATCAAGTGTAGCTCTCCAAAACATGGCAGCCCTTTAGAACGTAATGCTTTTTGTTTGTAATCTGATTGACTGAAGAACAAAAAGCACTTGACAAGTGGGTTATGGGTAAAAGCAGACAATTTTTTTCCTTGTATAGCCTACTTTCACAAATCTAATGCATTTCATGCTAATGTTTTCAGTGTTCCTCTCCTTTAATCTATCATCTAAGTTTCATTAGTTTAAAGTTGTTCCCTTTTTATGTGCATAAAAGTGAAATCTCTTAGTCAGACAAGCCCTTGCAATTAAAAAGTGTAAATAAGCGAGCGAGAGGATTTCACACCATGGTGCTGTAGACAGTGAGCTAATTCACCGGCTTTGATAATAGGTAATGAGCTCACATTATTATTCTGGGGCTGCGCGCTAATTGCTTTCTGTATTTCCCTGGTTGGACAATGGGCTTTCTGTGCCGATAAGAGATCCACCTTTGTCACCGCTGCAGTAAGTGTTCTGGGGCAGTGGGGCTGGAGTCAACTCTAAAAGCACTCCAGTAAAATAGGTTGACTGTGGCAAAGCTGATAGCCTAGCGGTTAAGAGTGTTGGGCCAGTAATCGAAGTGTAGCTGGTTCAAAACCCCAAGCCGACTAGGTAAAAAATATGCCGATGTGCCTTTTGAGCAAGGCACTTTAACTGTAATTGCTGCCGTAAGTCGTGCCGATAAGAGATCCACCTTTGTCACCACTTCAGTAAGTGTTCTGAGGCAGTGGCGAAGGCAACTCTAAATGACTAACATGTAAATGGACAGGCCTCTTAAGAACCACTCCTCTACACGATGGCTGTTGGGTGTGCAGATGTTCGTGCTCCAGTCGTGCTTGTTTAGAGAACAGTGCTGCTGCACAATGACAAATGTGAAAAGAAACACAGGATGCAGAAGAAAGGCTCAGACTCTCTAGTGCTGCTGAGACATTCCTTTAGCTCGTTCAAAATGGCAGCTGTTTAGTCTCAATGTAACATCAGCTTATTTTACATTGTATGTTTATATCAAATAGTGATTCAATTCTGTAAGCAGAGAGGACTAATAATGACTGTGTTTTGTGTGTGTGTGTATATGGACTTCCAGGTTTGATGGGCATGCCAACGGAATCGTCCCAACAGACCCACACCTCCTGCTCCTATCAGCACTCACCCAGTGGCACCATTAGCACCCAGAACAGCCTGACAAACAACCACTCCAGCAGCGGTGGCCAGGTGCCTCTGTCCCACCCTCCCCAGCTCCCTGGCCAGAACGCCCACCCGGGCCATGGCTCGCCCCACACACAGCACATCTCCCAGCACGGCCCACACAACCAACATGGCCAGCACAACCAACACACCCAGCACCAACACCCACAGCACCCCCATCACCCTGCACACTCCCAGCATGGTCCGCACCCATCACAGCACACGCCGCACCCCTCCCAACACACACAGCACACCCAGCACCCTTCCCAACACTCACAGCAGCACGGCCAGCACCCCTCCCAGCAGCAGCATCAGACTCTGGCTCACCAGCCCCATCCTGCCCAGCAACAGATGGCCTGCAACACGGGTAAGACCCGCCTCTCTCTTCTACACCGATGTCTCACACACACACAAACACACACATTCAGATACACTCAGGGATAACCCTCCAAGACACAGCTGGACATTTGTTCTGTATAAGTACCAAGACCTGCTTTGGGACAAAGGACAGTAAATCACCATCTGATTTATGCTGTTTGTTGTAATGAGAACAAAGCAAATCCTGCATCCATACACCAGACAGTACCTCTGGAGCACAGCAACCTTTTCAGAGGGAACTGGCTCCTACCGGTGGCCAAAGTAGAGTACTGTTGCAGGAAATGTAGAGACTCATGGACTCCTCCAGCCTCTAAAAAATAGTCTGTGCTCCATCTGTGTTTACAGGTCTGCCCTCTGACTGGTACCCAAATCTGGACGCACTGAAAGAGAGCTGCCGTATTGCCAGCAGTTATAACTGGGCTGATGTCGACCTCTCACCTTTTCAAGGTGTGGCCATGAAGGATTATGTAAATGCTGTTGCATTGACACATCCAATTTCAGCCTCAAATAGGATAACTATACAGGCTGCTTATTTTCCAATGTGTTAGTCCTGCGTTTAATATATTTTTCTTACCTGTTCTTTTCACTGACATTTTAACAGCTGTTTATTGTGTTTACCAGAGTCATTTTATCCTAATGATTTCATGGCTGATTGCCCATGATGAGCACCATTAGACACATTGGAGTTCTCTCTTTTTGTTGGTGTGCTGACGTGTTGCCAATCAACAGTTGAATTTGAAGGAGCTCTACAATTAAAGAACACTGCCTTCAAGTTTAATTACCAAACAGTGTAGCTCAGCAGGTCACAGAGTTGATCCAATTACAGTATACAATTGCAAGGTAGGCGGTTTTAATTATCACCGATAAAGTTTAGTTATGTAATTAAAGCAATTTTTTTTTTTACATAGATAAAAGTGTCTACACCCACTTTTCACATTTATGGGGTGTGGATGATTTGACCGGTGATTTTTATGACTAACTTGTCGTTGAGACATTTCTCTGCAGTGGCTAGCAGCTAGTACTACTGAAAGGGTTGGACTGGTGAGCTGCTGAGGCGGCTGTACATCGCTGTTGTTTTCCTTGGCTGATGATATGTATGTTTGACCCTGTGCAGGACTGAAGGAGAGCATGAGACTAGCAGAGCAGAACAACTGGGCCCTGGAGCCCACACAGATCGCAGATCTCTGCTCATCTATCAACCAGTTCTTCGCCCGCACCGGTGTCATTCAGCCACAGGGGGCAGTGCAGTCCGTACCCGTATGCCATGGCTCCATGCACCCCAACAAGCCCAGCCAGCACATGGCCACAGGTGGGTGACTCCTCACCTCTAACCTGCATCCCAACTAACATTATTATTGCATTTACCACTCCAGATCATTGGACATTGGTGGCATTTTCCTTTATGTTAATGTAAACTGAGTGTACAAAACATTAGGAACACCTTCCTAATATTGAGTTGCACTCCCTTTTGCCCTCAGAACAGCCTCAATTTGCAATTTGTTGGGGCATGGACTACAGGGTGTTGAATGCGTTCCACAAGGATGCTGGCCCATGTTGATTCCAATGCCTCCCACAGTTGTCAAGTTGGCTGGTTGTCCTTTGGGTGATGGACCATTCTTCATACACAGGAAACTGTTGAGTGAAAAATCCAGACGTTTTGCAGTTCTTGACACAAACTGGACCTACTACCATACCCCTTTCAAAGGCACTTAAATATTTTTTGTCTTGCCCATTCACCCTCTGAATGACACGCATACACAATCTGTCTCAGTTGTCTCAAGGTCTAAACATCCTTATTTAACCTGTCTGCTCCCCTTCATCTACACTGATTGAAGTGGATTTAACAGGTGACATCAATAAGGGATCATAGCTTTCAGCTGGATTCACCTGGTTAGTCTAGGTCATGGAAAGAGCAGGTGTCCTTAATGTTTTGTACACTCAATGTATATTGCAATAATGCTGCTGACCAGGTGGCTTGTTTTAACTAGCACATATATTATTTTGGGATTGCGATACTTGAGTTTGTCTTTCTCTCCACAGGAAATCTCTACATGGACTCAAGACAGAGCATGTCTATGATGGGCCCCCCAGGATACCCCCACATGCCCCCAATGAGCAGCGCAGGTCCCACAATGACAGGTACAGAACAGCGGCAGCCTCTATACAATACAACTACTCACTAAACTAGATCTCAGTTAAGGGGATGGTCTCTACGGTACACTCCAAGTATTCATCAAACCTATCCTTCCACATTCTACAAGCACTACAACAACACCTCAACAAGTCCATTTCCCATTCTACACATTTAACCAATGAAGCTTGCACAGTGCATGTGTGTCTTTGTGTGTGTACTATGCCCAACTCCCCTGATCTCTTCTCTTAGGACACCATGCGCAGATGAACCAGCAGCACATGATCTCTCCCAGAAACTTCCAGATGCACCGCATGCCAGCTGATGACATCCAGGATGACTTTGACTGGGACTCCATTGTCTAATGTTAGATGTTCTGCCCCTAACAAGGAACGGTCAGGTGGTGCAGAGCAGGTGGAAGTAGGAGGAAGAAGCCAGGCTGAGCTGTACGCTCTAGCGAGGAGACTGACTTGCTGGTGGGATACAGAACAGAAGAGCAGGTGTTTTGGGAGGATAGAGGGAGAGACTTCAGAGTGCTGCCATTTTTACAAACAAAATGAAACATACAAAATAAATGTTACTTTGAAGACAATCATATTTACTAGGACATGTTTAATCCTCCAGCCCTCGTTCCTCAGCCAGTCCTCGTTCCTCAGCCAGCCCTCGTTCCTCAGCCAGCCCTCTCCCATCCCCCTCCCAGCCAGCAGCTTTCCAAAGTTCCCCCAGCTCCCTCCGTAACTGTTGTGTGATTTGAGCGACTTGTTCCGCTTGTTATCCTTCTCGTGTTGACTTTAGGCCTCGGCTGCCTCTTGGATGAGTTTCTCTCTTCATTCGTTTTTATTATTTTATGGAAAACACAGGCCGCCTGTGGTGCTTGTTGGTTTGCTTTGGATGGAACCCCATTAGTGGGTGTATTGGTAGGAAGGTTAGGATCCCCAATAGTGGGTGTATTGGTAGGAAGGTTAGGATCCCCAATAGTGGGTGTATTGGTAGGAAGGTTAGGATCCCCAATAGTGGGTGTATTGGTAGGAAGGTTAGGATCCCCAATAGTGGGTGTATTGGTAGGAAGGTTAGGATCCCCAATAGTGGGTGTATTGGTAGGAAGGTTTACAATAACTGAGGTTATGTTTTGAACAGGGTGTTTTGCATTGAACTAGGCTTCACATAAAGAACACAAATGCTTTATCATAGAGCGCTGTCCTTTAACCAACACATCTGGCCCATTTTTTATTTTTTTTTAAAGCTAATTGTGTACATTCAGAAACATTACCGGCAGTATTTGTTGTGGTTTTGTGTCTATTCTGTTAACAATGTCATACCTTTATCTCCAATACTCCAAGACTGAAACTGGTAGATGAATTCCAGACCTCATCACCCCCCCCCCCCCTGTCTGGCTTTTTTTTCCTTTGTCAAAATAATACTTAGACTTAAAGTAGTCTCATTCTCAATCACTACATTCTTCCACTGGTCCCGCAATCAATGAGATTGATTATAATTTCCCTGTACTAGTGTATTAAGGAAATCGTTTGTAGTTAATACACAAAATGAATGAGTACTAGTATACACCTGTAGGTGTCTTTTCATATATTAAACTCAGTGTACATGCAGCACAATGAACTGTAGGATATTTTCCTGTTATCTTCTGATGCAGGAAATGTACTGATATAACTTAATTACTACAAACAATAGGAATGTTCTTCATTCAGATGCTATACGTCCCAAGTCATCAGAATCGATCTCCCAAATATCTTGGTTGTGACCGTCAGACTTACACTGCAAGGCAGAAAATATGCTGAAATACCATATAAAAAGGGAACGAGGTGTGTGTGTTTGCCCTAAAATTACAATCATCTGCATATGCTATCAATGAGCACAAAACAGATGCAGAAAAAAAGAGATGAAAGCAAGGGTTCAAGGCAGATGTGCATTTTGCAGGCAGGGTTTCTTATGTTGAGAAATGAGCTCTGTCTGGTCAACAGCCAGGTGGAGATGGAGGATGGGAGACTAGAGGTTCTGGAAACACTCCTGTCCTCTCTGTCGTCTTAATCAGACTGGCCCTGAACCCCCATCATGGTGCTGCGTTAACCCTGTATGGGAGCAGCACAGTTCATCTTCCCATTTTCATTTGTTCCTCCACTATTGGCTCTTAGATAAACTAAATCTTTGGCTGGATTTTGTTTTACTCCATTTCTGAAAATCATGACATTGTTTTGTAATATCACATAAACACCGCTGGGGCCAGACACCAATATGTCTCTTGTGACAGTGTACATGTGTAGATACTGAACCACCATTGTCCTTTTGAAACAGGAGGCAGAAGAAGAAGGGAAGCTTGGCTGGTGCTAGTGCTAGTGCTAGCTCTTCTCACAGCTAGCTATACTGCCAAGCATATCTGCAAGGTTTCACAGATCTTTGAGCAGCCAGTTCGTTAATACTGCCCATTGTTTTGATCTTAAATGTTTTTTTCTTTTCCTTCTTTTTCCTTTTCTTACTTCTGCTACTTTTACCTGTACCGGATTTTCGGTTAGATTCCCAAATGTTCATTGTATTTGAAAGCGTTGTGTGTGGCTGATTGTCCTGCCTGTGGATACCCATTGAGTGTTTTTAGTCTTTGTTTAATGGCCAAAATCAGTCAGTCAGTCAGCCAGCCAGCCAGCCATTTAAAGCACAGTCTGATTGCTCATTCAGTTAAAAAGCCAAGATCACTTAAGATTGTCAATCATTGAGCCCTTCATTAGTGAAGGAGGACTACTTTATGGAGAAAAGATCAGTGTAGTGATTTTTAATTGACCATTTGATTGCTAGTTGAAGTCAGTGTGGGTGCTGCAGACTCTGGGACTCACCTAAGGAATGGGCGTTTTGAGGAACACAGTGAGAATATGGATATAAAAGTGATAGGGAAGTCTTAGCAGCCCATGGTTTTGTATGTTGCATTTCATCACTGGTAATGATGAAGGCACTAATGAAAAACTCTCGGACAGCCTTAGGGTATGTAGTAAATCCACCCCCACAGCTCAGAGGAGATGGGATGGGCTGGAAAGAGCTCATGGATGTGATCAGAGGTAAAGAGGAAGGGAAAGACGATGACTGGATCACCCTCTTAACTGTGTGTGTGTGCTTGTGTGTCTGTGTGCGAGTGAGTACATTTTGTTTAAAAAGACAATTCAATTTTTTAAATACTGCTGGAGATGTACCTGCCAGAGAGATTACTATGATATGAAAAAAGAAAATAAGCCTTGTTCGCTTGTTACATTATGGAGAAAACTGCCAAGAAGTACTGCTGATTGAGGCCTATTTTATTCAGTGCTGGTGTGTTGTTGTGCTTCTTGTAAATAAATGTCTTTTCAATCATCTCTTTTTCCTCTTGGGGGCGGGGCATCAAGGCAAGGGGTTGGTCTTACTCATGAGAGGGAAAAGAATAGAGTATTTTGTTATTGTCCAATCAGAGGGTGAGACCGTATGTGTATATATCTATATTGTATATATGTGATGAAAATGTGTTGGCTTTTTGTGACACTACCTTTTACCTGTACTATGGTTCTACATTCAGTGTTTCAATGTTGATAATATATATGTTATGTTTTTCAGTTTTTGATTTTGTCTTTGTCATTTCTTGTATTTGTTTTCTTTTTCTCCTTTTTGTCCTCTTGGTTATTGCACGGTTTATTACTTTTGCTGTCCAATGAGGTGATACAGCTACTCTTTGTATTGGTTTAGTGCTGTAAAATAACTTGTTATTAGAGTTGTCGATACCACCCCCATCCCCAATATGCATGAATGGCACTTAAACAAATAAAATGTTAACTTCACTGTGGAATAGTTGTGCGTTTATCATTTTTTTATTGAATGAGTTACATGAAGCAACTTGTGAATTATTTCATATTTTGAACATAAGATGTAGCTGTCACTCGCATCACCGTTACAGAACACAAGTTTTGCAGTGTGTTTAGACCATAGTAGTTGTGAGTAGGGGAATTTCTATATACACTGTTAAAATTGCTGCAATTATGACAAATCAGAGCCAAACTGAAAGGTTAGTGTTGAATATAACCAATAGTAGAGCCCAAATGGCAGTAGTGCAGCTCCTTGCTCACAACCTCAAACATTTACATAAAATAGTTTTTGGTATATATTTGTTATTTCACTTGCAACATTCCACTTAGTTCTGTGCACTCTAAATGTTTAAAAGTTCACTAATTCTGAAGGTTTTCCAGGATCATACATTAGTACTAGCATTACAGTACTAGTGTTCATACTGGAAGTCTTTCTTCCATGTCAATGACAAGCTCCATATGTTGTTTTCCACATGACACGTTCCTGGACTAGAATAGTCTACCAGGACGGTTACAGTAAGAAATCATAGGTTTATGAAGACACGCATGTCCTTTTCCCCGCCCAGCTCCTGGAGACCCTCCCCTAGCCCCAACACATGTCAAGCCCCCATGACACCCACGAAACCTCCACTTTCACACTCCATGACATACAATACTTCATGCTCAGTTTGGAATTCTGCTCCATCTCTTTGGTCCAAAGTGGTAGAAGTGAGTAACTGACTTCAGGGAAGGTAGTGTGGGGGAGCTCAGCTGTGGGGGAGCTGTCCTTTAGACTCAGCTAGGGGCGTTGGTCTAGTTACTGTAAGAGAAGACATCAGGAAGACAGTCATGAGAATTCCTCTGATGCTGCTTCTGCTGGCACTGGCAGTACAGCTATGTTCTGCACCGCCAGCTGCCGACTGACATTTACTCTTGAGGTTCTGGCCTGTTGCACCCTCTACAACCACTGTGATGATTGTTATTATCTGGCCCTGCTGGTCATCTATGAACGTTTGAACATCTTGGCCATGAACTGTTATAATCTCCACCTGGCACAGCCAGAAGAGGACTGGCCAACCCTCAGAGCCTGGTTCCTCTCTAGGTTTCTTCCCATGTTCCTGCCTTTCTAGGGAGTTTTTTCTAGCCACCATACTTCTACATCTGCATTGCTTGCTGTTTGGGGTTTTAGTCTGGGTTTCTGTATAGCACTTTGTCATCGGCTGATGTAAAAAGGGCTTTATGAATACATTTGATTGATTGAACAAGTAAATAAGCCACCACTCTAAATTTTTGGCTCTCCAAAGTTGCGCAGCGGTCTAAAGCACTGCATCTCAGTGCTAGAGGCGTCACTACAGACACCCTGGTTCGAATCCAGGCTGTATCACAACCGGCCGTGATTGGGAGTCCCATAGGGCGGTGCACAATTGGCCCAGCGTCGTCCAGGTTTGGCCAGTGTAGGCCGTCATTGTAAATAAAAATGTGTTCTTAAACCAACTTACCTTGTAAAATAGAGGTTAAATGTATTTTTATTTTTTGAAGCGTTAAATCACCTAATCAATCACTCGAGCCTCCTATGTCCCAGATGTAGGATCTTAATTTGACCCTATATTGTCACAGCAAATAAATCCTGCAGCAACAGGATTTGAATGTTTAGTCCATAATGTTGCTTGGTCAGTGGTTAGGCTATTAGCTGGCCAAAAGTAGGCTCCATGAAGTGTTAAACTGTTAATGGAAGTGTTAGTTTGGGGTTTCAGTGAGTTTATGTAAATCAGCAGGCTCATCTGCATTTCCTGCAACTCTCAGCAACAAAAGGGATCAAATTAGGATTCTATATCTGTATGTCCTGAGCTTTGATTTGAAACTCCCTTTTCGTAATTTTGTGAATTCAGTCAATTTGTTTAGTTAGTTATAATGTATTCAATTGAGACTTGGTTATGTTAATTTATAGTAACCTTTACGGATTATATCTTAGACCTCTGACTCTGGTGTGTATTTTTATTTGATTAGAACCATATGGAACAGGTTTATTTAGGTATGCTAAATATTTGTACCGGGCCACATTGGGCTGTGCTGTTCAGGGTGTCATCAAAATGACTATACATGGAAGGGCTATGGTTCCTCCTTACTTAATTGTGAATGCAAATGAAAGTTCCTTATGTTGAAATGTAATATGGGGAGGGGAGCCGTCTGCCCTGCCTTGGTGGTACTTGTTATGTAATTCTGCCAGGTGGAGTGTCTGATGCTCTAGTCTTGATGGTTGGTAGCAGAAACACCCCCAGCTGTATAGAATAAAAGTATGTAAGCTATTTAGGAGTTAACACTACACTCCACACTCCTCCCATTTCCCCTGCATTGAGGGAAGCTAATCCTACATCCACACCATACATCTGTGTTTGGACAGCATGGGGACAAACACTCTAAGAATAATTACTTTCGATATGCTGAAATATACAGGTAAATGACAAAATAAAGGAAACACTGGAGTAAATGAGAGAGACAACGTTTTTTGAAAGCAGGTACTTCCACACAGGTGTGGTTCCAGAGTAAATTAAGCAATTAGCATCCCATCATGCTGTTTTGTTATCACTGAAGTCAAGACAGAGGTAGCTGAGGCTATTAACCCCCCTTATTGCCCCTGTAGAACCTGTTCCAGTTGTCCCAGAGGAACTTGCCTCTGGAGAACCTGCCCGTGAGGAACCTGCTGCTGAAGGACCCGCCGTCACCCCTGAGGAATCTGTCCCAGTAGTCCTTGTACCTGACCCAGTTGCCCCTGTAGAACCTGACCTAGTTGCCTCTGTAAAACCAGAAATAATTCTCCCCGTAGAACATTACCAAGAGGAACCAGCCCCAGTAAAATATGTTCCTGAAGAAGCTGCACCAGAGGACACCATCCAGATAGCTCCAGTGGAAGCTGCACTAAAGCAAGCAGAAGAAGCTGCCCCAACAGAAGCTGTCCTGATTGAAGCTCATTTTCCAATTGAAGCTGCAGCAGATGTACACATTAAGTATGTAAGTACCCCTCAAGATACACAATATTAAGCTGGAAAATGAAGTGTAACACGTAGTAATTTCGTTGTACTAGTACACGTACTCTGTGGTGTACTAGTGTGTTTATCCTCCCACTCGAGGATGACACCCGTGTGGTAGACCCCAGTCAGTGAGGTTGACCCACATCTGATCTGTTTTTGTAAACTCAACCAAGTGCTAGCAACGACATTGAGTGGACATTTTTAAGAGTGTACATTCAAAGGTAGGTAATTAGAGCCTATGTAATCCCGGGACACCCAGCATATCTGTCCACAAGAGATTCCAACCTTGTGATAGTTATTACTGAATCGGATGCAGCTGAGTAGCAACTAAACTTGCCCATTTGTAACAAGCATTGTAACAAGCCTTCATTGTTACACCTCTGTAATTACAGACTGCAATTACCACCAATTACATGTTATTACTATATAATTATGTATTGCAATTCATTACAAAACTTGATACAGTGTAAATATAATATACCTCTCAAGTTTTTTTTTTTTTACAAGAGAGGAAGGTCCTGTGTCACCCACACAGAGGCATGTTGCAGGAACAGTATGTGCACTGCTCAGTGCTCACACATACAATATTTATGTTGATGAGAGAACGGGATGTTCTATATGAGGCCCTTTAAAGAGCTCCTATGGCCAAGCTGTATACATGTGTGCATGAGGGTCAATGATGGACATCCTGAGTGGGAAGGCATGAGAAGTTGCTGTCAAGGGGGGAATGCCCCTCTCAGAGCTGGAGTACTGCTGACAGCTGAGTCGATGACCTGGTAGTTGAGGGTGGAGTTTATGCTCTCTTGAGGGTGAAGTCTTATGGAAGATGGGAGGAGTCAGCTCTGGGTGTTTTATTACACTGACCAATGAAATTGGGGAAGCAGTTGAAAGAAGTGCTTTACAAACCAACCACTACCTGGGTCTTCCACAAAATTAGTCCCTTTTGTGTCCCTTTGATATTTAAGTAGAAATTGTTAACTAATATTGGATTTGAAAATCCTTTTTCTGGTCTTTTGTTGTGGGAAAATGTGTGTGTCGAGCATAACACATAGACAGGCTAGAATAACACGTCAACCCTGTAATTATAGATAGACAGGCTAGAATAACACGTCAACCCTGTTACCCATAGATAGACAGGCTAGAATAACACGTCAACCCTGTTATTATAGATAGACAGGCTAGAATAACACGTCAACCCTGTTATTATAGATAGACAGGCTAGAATAACACGTCAACCCTGTTATTATAGATAGACAGGCTAGAATAACACGTCAACCCTGTTATTATAGATAGACAGGCTAGAATAACACGTCAACCCTGTTATTATAGATAGACAGGCTAGAATAACACGTCAACCCTGTTATTATAGATAGACAGGCTAGAATAACACGTCAACCCTGTTATTATAGATAGACAGGCTAGAATAACACGTCAACCCTGTTATTATAGATAGACAGGCTAGAATAACACGTCAACCCTGTTATTATAGATAGACAGGCTAGAATAACACGTCAACCCTGTTATTATAGATAGACAGGCTAGAATAACACGTCAACCCTGTTATTATAGATAGACAGGCTAGAATAACACGTCAACCCTGTTATTATAGATAGACAGGCTAGAATAACACGTCAACCCTGTTATTATAGATAGACAGGCTAGAATAACACGTCAACCCTGTTATTATAGATAGACAGGCTAGAATAACACGTCAACCCTGTTATTATAGATAGACAGGCTAGAATAACACGTCAACCCTGTTATTATAGATAGACAGGCTAGAATAACACGTCAACCCTGTTATTATAGATAGACAGGCTAGAATAACACGTCAACCCTGTTATTATAGATAGACAGGCTAGAATAACACGTCAACCCTGTTATTATAGATAGACAGGCTAGAATAACACGTCAACCCTGTTATTATAGATAGACAGGCTAGAATAACACGTCAACCCTGTTATTATAGATAGACAGGCTAGAATAACACGTCAACCCTGTTATTATAGATAGACAGGCTAGAATAACACGTCAACCCTGTTATTATAGATAGACAGGCTAGAATTGTTTTTAGCATTTTTGTTTTGTGAAGCCTGCATTCAATTGCCCCTCCCTGTTGCACACAACAAGCATCCATTCCCCCTGTTATGACCAACCCTGTTACTTTTTGGCACTTAATTAGGCACTTCCTATAGTCATTTTTTAAATTTAACCTCTTGAGATCGAATCACTTTTTTAAATAAAGTTGAACATGTGCTCATCATGACAGGATGTTAAAATTTGGTGATATTATTTTTTTCAAAAGTCATTTTGATACATGAATCTCAATATAATATATTAACAATGCCCGGGGTTTCCTAATGAATTCTTAAATCCGTTATCCAACAACATGAATGAGAGACACTTATTTGTCAGGTTGACAATTAACCATGGATAATGAACTGTATACTCTTGGGCTTGAGACTTGGTAAACATTTATTGGAATGACTGTGCTCTTCTGTTGGGAGAAAGAAAGGGGGTTATATAATCACCTACATTGTGTGTGAACACAGCCTCCTCTGCTGGCCACTAACATGTTTGGAACGGAACTTTGACAAGGACCGGTTTCCCTGGTTACTCTGTAGCAGTAGCACATTTTAAATGTATTTCATTATTTAAAACAAAAAAGATACCATGTGATTAAATCCATGTGTTTTTAAGAGAACTTCCATTTATCATCTAAAGGGAAAATCTGTTAGCGTGAGGCAGCATCAGGATTCACACGAAGGCCAAAAAGATCATCAAGGACATAAACCTCCCGAGCCACAGCCTGTTAAGCCCGCTATCATCCAGAAGGCGAGGTCAGTACAGGTGCATCAATGCTGGGACCAAGAGACTTAAAAACAGCTTCGATCTCAAGGCCATCAGACTGCTAAATAGCCATCACTATACTCAACCCTGCACCCTAGAGGCTGCTGCCCTACATACATAGACTTGAAATCACTGGCCACTTTAATAATGGAACAGTAGTCACTTTAATCATGTTTAAATAATGTTTACATACTGCTTTACTCATCTCATATGTATATACTGTACTGTATTTTAGTCAATGCCCCTCCGACATTGCTCGAACTAATATCTAATATTTATATATTTGGTAATTCCATTATTTTACTTTTAGATTTGTGTGTATTATTGTGAGTTGTTAGATACTACTGCACTGTTGGAGCTAGGAATACAAGCATTTCGCTACACCCGCAATAACATTTGCTAAATATGTGTATGTGACCAATCAAATGTTATTTGATTCTTGATGCTATAATATGCCTCTGTTCCCTTGAGCTTGGCTCTCGGCCCTATAACAGCTCTAGGTGTGCTGCACGGCAGGCTTCCAGGGTTCCCAGGTGTGTGTTGGATTCAGCAAAAAAACTATCGCTGCAATAAAACGTACAATACATTCTTGTCGTTCATGTAATAGTCTTTCATGTACAATGTAATACTCCTGGAAATAAATATTTAAAAAATACTATGAGGATTTTTAACCTACATACTTCCACATCCTGAGGGTAAGAAATTAAAGGATATATGTAATCAAATGATTGTGTACATTTTTTAGACACCAACTATCAGTGTTATTTGCCTGATGATAACATAACAGTTAAACATTTACATGTGGCATGGTTCGAATAAAAATGTGATTGATTAGTGGACATCAATTTCTTGTAGTACTGTATCTAAATGCCATTGAATATGCCATTTAATAATGATGTGAGACATGAAAAGACCATTGGTCAACAAATTGACAATTGAGGTTAGGCTACTGAGTGACTTGAGCGTAGATGCTTGAAAACAATTATTAATACATTTTTCAAGAGAAGTCTGTTGTCCATTCTGCACAGAGTCCTTGCAAAAATCTTTTGAATTTGAACAATGCCCAGTCGATAGTTGCAAATAAATTCATAAAAAAATCCTACAATGTGATTTTCTGGATTTTTTTCTTCTCATTTTGTCTGTCATAGTTGAAGTGTACCTATGATGAAAATTACAGGCCTCTCTCATCTTTTTAAGTGGTGTGTATTGTGGGTATATGGGGGTATATGTTGTGAAATGATTAGATATTACTGCACTGTCGGAGCTAGAAACATAAGCATTTCCCTACACCCACAATAACATCTGATAAACACGTGTATGTGACCAATAACATTTGATTGGATTCATTTATTTTTAATACATTTTGTCAAATTTAAAAAATAAATGTTTTTTCTTTGTCATTGTGGGGTTTTGTGTGTCGATTGATGAGGGGGGAAAACCCCATTTAATCCATTTTAGAATAAGGCTAACAAAATGTAACGTAACAAAATCTGGAAAAAGTCTAGGGGTGTGAAAACTCTCCAAATGTAGGCCTAATTGATTTGTTCATGAAAGTATAGGAAAGTTCTGCATCAATAATGGTTTAGCCGATAGTTAGTAGGCTAGTCTCTTTCCGTTGTAACTGTAACATTATCATATTTTGAAAGCTTTTAAAAGACCTTATACTAACCTATATTCAACATGAGTGCAGCCTATAGCCTACTGAAGGCATTTTCTTGCACTTGTTTGGTGAGGTAGGCTTTACTTATGGAGATGATCACATCACTGTATTCCAGGCTATGGAAAAGTCTACTACAATAATGAGTTATTACACTGAATTCATACCACAATCTCAAATATATGCATGCTGGCATGTCTGCAGCTTGAGAAAATGTGCCTGGCCTCCATGTAATCTGCTTTGTGTCGGAGTTTGTCAACTATATAAAGGAGTGTGATATTTTGAACCAGTGACAGCAAGGACAGTTTGCCTTAGAATCCCCTCTCCTTTCCCAATACAGTACCTTATGAGTAGCAAATACAACCTCATACAAAAGGAACTTGCTACCTGTGCTTCTCAAGCTTGTTGTAATAAGAACAACTTGATTCCACAAACATGCGTGTCTTATATTTCACCTTGTGTTGTTAATAAAGGGGTAGTTAATCCTAATTATAGTGGAGTACTAGTAATGATAGCTATCCCCTTCATAATCAGTAGTAACTCTGCCAAAGTCACTATTATGTGGCTATATGTGGCATCGGCAGTCTGCCTCAATGCTATTATCCAACCATAGGATTGACTATTATCCTGAGACCACAATTATACATGTCTCCTGTGCTGCCTCCCCTTTACATCCAATATGAGCACAGCCTGCCCAAAGTGCCAGACCCAGAGTCTTACATGAGCAGGTAAAAGAAGCCAATGCATTTATTCTCAGTTTTACAGTGCTCCTGGTGTGAGAGTGTTTTATGTTTTGGTCAGGGTGGTGGTCTGCTTTAGATATGAAATTGTGTGTTATATTCTAGGTGACTATGGCAGTTCCTGGAGGGACAAAGGAAAAGCTCACTGACATTCCGCGCCATGTGTGGAAGGGCTTGCCAGATAGCATGAGACTAAGCTGCTCTGCTGTTGATCAAAGTCGAATTGGTGAGTTGAAAATGAGCTGCTTTGGGTTTGTTCTAACGTCACATCACTTTTCAGTTTTGTAGATAAGTGATCAATGATCATTCGCTGGTGGTAAAATTCCGCTAGCAGTGCACCGTACGATATGCAGTGAGCGGCTCTGTGGTTTCTGACTGTGGCATGAGTGTAGCTCATATAAGTGTAGCTCCTGATACTTAGGATCATTCAGTAACGACCAGTGATCACAAGGGAGAGGAAGAATTACATCTGGCAGTGGACACAGAGTACATTATGAAGGCTTTCAACTCAAGAAAAAGAATAATCTCCAGCCTGTTCTGGCATGCCTCAGAGAATCGGCACACCTTAACACATTTTTAGAGTCTGAAAGCTTTGCTATATTGCATGGTTAATTGTGAATGTTGTAGTGCATGTCCAATTCTGGACAACTTTTTTAAAAATCTGCATTTGTAAGATGAATTTGATTTGGGATCGATATCCCCCAATGGCAGGGAGTTGCCTAGGCAACATTTAGTAGGCAGTGGGGTTTTGGTTTGGGATTTTCCTCCACTCTTTTCCCCAGGTGTCTGGGCCTCGAGGCTGATCCCTAAAGGCAAGAGGTTCGGCCCGTTTGTAGGAGAGAGAAAAAAAAGGTCCCAGGTGTCCAGCAATGTTTACATGTGGGAGGTGAGCAGCAGAGGATAGAGCAATAGCCTCAAAGATCTACAGTACCTTCACAGACATCTAGGTTGTAAACATCACAGGCACAGCACACCCTCCATATTATATATGCTGTTATCAGTTTTCATAACATTTGAAAGATTATCATCCAGATAACCAATCTGTCCTCTGTAGGTGTATTGCTACAGACCCCATGAAGGGGAACTGGCTACGGTATGTAAACTGGGCACACTCCACTCAAGAACAGAACCTTTTCCCCATGGAGATCAACCGAGCCATTTACTACAAAGTGTTACGGGTAATTCAGACATGAAGTCTCACTGGTAAAATGTTATTCTCTAAACATTTGAGCATTAAAGCAGAGTGATGGTTTGCTATTGGGTACTGGCTATTTAGCATTCAATCTTCTCTGTGTAACAGTTGGGATAATGTGCCAATTTGTAGTACAACGCATTTCTCATTCCTGGATTGAGGTACGTTTTCCCGAGCCATATCTCACGCTGGCTCTGCAGCGTCATAATCTACACAGGGATTCTGTCCGACCCTAGTGCAGATGTAAGCAAGCGATCGGATCTGCTGGCTAGTATGGGGGTTATTCTCATTGAAGACAAATGAGAGAATTGTGGTCAACTTTTTTAAATAATTCATGCAAAATACAAATTTGTATTATGCTGTCTCTGCTATACTTGGGTATAATAAACCATTTATAAAGGAATTACATTTTTTTTTTTAAATACATAGTTTGCCATCTACAGCTACTGAAATGTCAGGACCTAACATTCTTGTTGGACTTGACAGGCACAACAAGAGCCCAAATATTTCATCCTGTCTCTCAGCAAACCTGTCTCTGATTTGTTCCCATTCTCCTCTTTTCTTGTAACAGCCAATAGGACCCGGGGAAGAGTTGCTGGTGTGGTACAATGGGGAAGACAACCCTGAGATAACAGCTGCATTAGAGGAAGAAAGAGCCAGGAATCTGAACAAGAAAAATTCACCCAGGGCAAAGCGAGGTAAGGCGTACACCCCTAAAATTCTAATGTCTCTATTAAATTTTGCAGTACATATTTACCAAGCTCTTCGATACGATAGCTGGCAGTGGGTGGCAGAAGTCGAAGGAAATTGTCCTTACGCCCATTCGAAGTTGAATTCTTGATAGCATGCTAGCTAGCTTAGCTAACAGTACAGTGAGGTGTAACTAACTAGATGCAGTAATTTTCCTTTCCAAACTTTCTATCTCAAATGTAGTTTTATGTTACTGTTAATTCATAAAGGTTGATTGCAGCTAAATTGGTAGCTATTATGTAACAACACAGACAGCACGATACTGTCAACATTGGCTTGTCGGATAAATAAGTTAGCTACCTAACGTAAACGTCACCACGAACCAGCCACCGAGTTTTCTGGGATGTGACCTTTCCAGACTAGCAACTTATTTGCGAGACACGTTATTTGATCCGTTGATCCATTTGCTACTTACCTATATTTAAGAGGTATCCAAATAGCTAGTTATGTTACAGGACTTGCAGGTTAGGGTTTGCATAGTCTGATCGGTTTGTTTCACTCTGCTGTCAATTCAGCTCGGGTAGCTAGCTCGCGAGCTAACAGGCTAGGTCAATCACGGGCGTGCTAGACTGCAAAGTGCTGGTTTTTGTGTTCAGAAAATAACTGATAAACAGTTGCCGTTGTAGTAAAGGGATGGTAGATTACTCGAGGTATGTGTCATACATGTGCTGTAAACCCTTAGCTACATCTAGTTAGCTACCTGGGTACGTTTATCAATTTTGTCTGTGCCATCGCTGGGAATATGCCTGCATGAAACACGCTTTAATCATTTTCGACGTAACAAACACGATTTAGCTGAACGATATAGGTTTCTTATACTTTGACAAATGTTCATGTTTCCCATGTAAGTGAGCTCCATTTTCATTTGGCATCGGGACTGTAGCTACTAGCTAGCTAGTCAGCCAAAGTCAATGCAAAGTTGAGGTAATGTAGTGCTGCAGACTAGGCCCAGGATGCATGTAGTTGCACAAGTTCTGTAGTCCCACCCTTCCTTTCTCAACAATACCAAATCTTAAAATCGAGTTGCATTTTGCATAATAATTACCTGCTAGAATGAAATGCATACTTTTTTTTCTCTCTCTTTGAAATTGACCTCGTGTTTTCCTTTCAATATGAATGACTGTCTATGATTGTCAAGTTTGGTGTAGGCCTATCTACGCATTCAACCCCTGTCTGTTTTTAATTTGCACTGATTTATTGACTGAATAGTGATCGGGAGACTCATAGGGCGGTGCACAATTGGCCCAGCGTCGTCTGTGTGAGGGGAGGGTTTGTCCGGGGTAAGCCGTCATTTTAAAATAAGAATTTGTTCTTGCCTAGTTAAAGGTTAACTAAATAGTCACGTTCACACCAATGCCCAGGGCTAAAAGAGCTTTTATCCCAGGGCAAAACTGAAACCACACGGATTACGTTAATTTGCGTGCGAGTAGAGCGTCAATTAACATGCACTAAGTAGTTTATGCCAATTTAATTGTCATGAAAAGCCATAATAAACTGTTATATTTATGTTTGCTATGTAGCCCTTGTGAATTATTGTGTTCATTTTGACTCACATTATGTCCTACGGGAGCCACCGTACCTGCCGCCTGTTATGTTGGATCACGAACAGGAGCGTTGTAACGTTAGTTAATACACCCTAGCAGTTTTTAAAGAATGTAGCTAGTCTGGTTATTTATACATAACAGTATTCTCTCTTGAACGGAGTTCGAGTTTCCCAGTCGTAGCCTGCCTAGGCTATATGTCTGTGCTTGGCATCAACAAAGGTAGGCATAAAGTTATTGCTTTCAAATATGTATTATTGTCACTGGCAGCTAAACTTAACACAAAATAGACACTTTCTAACTAACTTATACATATCACAATTCCAGACGTAACAATGCACAAACGGTCTTTTGTGGCGTTTTTTATGCTCGCTGTACCGGAATTGCTTCACGTAAGATGCGGGGGGAAAAATTGACTTGCGTTCTAATGTGAAGTGCATGACGGCATTGACGCTCGCCGCCTGTCTGTTTTCTCTCATTCACTACGGTGCATTCTAATTCCAGCGTTTTCACACTCATAAAAAAGTGGTCTTGCTGGCCCTGCTCCAGAGCAGGGTGGCACCGGCTTTGCAGGGCTAGTCAATCAGTGTTCCATTGTCTCCTAATTTGAATATTTTACTCCAGAAAAGTGACGGTTGGTTTCAGGCAACTCTGTTTGTGTGGACACAGGCTTAGCTTGCCCACGACCAGTTTTTGCCTGGGACTAAGGATAGCCAGGGGCTAAGAACATTGCCATGTTAAAAGGCCTATTGAGTACTATCAGTGAGTTGTGTTAAAGTCTCCAACATTCAGAATTGTCTGAGAGAGCCTACTTGTCATTAATCTGCAATCCCTCTTTGACAAATCATGTACATATCTGCATCAAATTTCCAACAAGTGGGAGCTATCTATACACCATATAATCTTTCAATGTAAATAAATTAACTTCTGGAGAAAAACTAATGCTAGCACAATTTCAATGCTTGTTTTCAAGCACTCAAACTTGTTTATTTTGCTGACTTGAAACCAATTTGAAGGGCACAGGTGACTGAGCTGCAACATGTGTTTCTGTGGCATGAATCAGGCTTTGTAGGCCAGGCCAGATGACCTTGTTGTCACAGCAACTCCAGTGATGACTGGATGCTAGCCCAGTCTCTTGAGGCGGGCTGATATCAACTCAAAATGGTCTCCTGCCTAGGGACATAACCACTACATTGATCATCAGCCATTCCAAAAATATCCATGTCTCTTCGCATGACAGTTTGTTCATTATGTAGCTTAGTGTTTAGTATGACTTGAAAAATTCTGATGAAGGCATCATAGCTGTGAAAATTAATTTAGGCCAGAAGTTGTATTTGACCGACTTTTAATCCTGCAGCTGTTTAGAAGGGGGAAAAACATTCTGTATGGTAATATCGAAAGACAATTGATGACATAAGCACATGTGGTACTTGGCCTACATTGTTTAAGATCCTGTTCAGCAGTCATACAGTATATTGCTTTGCTTTGTGTTAGACAAATATAATATTATGAGTTTGAAATTCCATGTAGTTTTAAGTGCCAACCAATACACAGCACAGTTGTGAGTTGAGGTGTGAATTAGTACACTTTCCCCACTAGATGTTCACTTCTCTGAACATCTTTCTGATAGTGCATTTACTTATCTAGAAGTAGTCCAATGTCAACATTTTAAAGAAACTTCATTCCACATCTAACCAGTATTGCTTTGGTGTGAATTCTTTTATTTGAGTTTGGCTAATGTTTGTTGGTTGATGTGTGCTTTCTACCTTAGCCAGAAAACTGTTGGAAAGAGCCAGACAGGCTTGTTTGGGTGGATTCCGTGGGCCCAAACAAACAGGCGGAACCAAACCTATTGTCACAGAGATGTGGGATACAGAGGAAGGTAAGTTGCCCCATTTTATAATAGATATTTGTCATTTGGTAAGTCTGTTCAGGTGTAGCTAGTTAAGTCATGTTATTCATGTATTTCAACCATTTCGGCTGGGTTTCCCCCTTCAAATTCTCAGAATATTTTTTTACGTTGAAATTAAATGTTACTTTTTAAATTCTGTTGCTCTGCGGTTTTAGGTCCAAATGAGGAGGACGAGAGACCCTCTCCTTCTCCAGGGCCTTCACAGGGGACTCTGGAGAGCTCCACCATGGGGAGTAACAGCCTCTCTCAAGCCCAGGTCATCTCAGCAGCAATGAGAGAGAAAGATGAGGAAGACCCAGGGGATCTGCAGCAGCGGCCGTCGCAGAGTGCTCGGTCTGCTACTGAAGCTGAGTCGGAGGATAGGTGTGAGCAGCCTGATCTGCCACTAAGCCATAGCAGTCCAGGTGAGGTGGGGCCTGGGAGCCTTCAGACTGCCTCATCCCTACCAAGGCCTGAACCAGAGGCTGACCCATACCTCGACCCTGACCTTGAAGGTGATCCCCACGGAGAGGAGTCCCATCCCTGCCAGCACTGCGAGCGCCATTTCTCCACCAAACAGGGCTTGGAGCGCCACACCCACATCCATGCCACTGCAAACCAGCAAACGCACACGTTCAAATGCCGTTACTGTGGCAAGTCCTTTGGCTCGCAGGTGGGACGTCGGCGGCACGAGCGGAGGCATGAGAACGGGCCAAAGAACAAAGGCCAAAGGCCTGGCTCACTGGCTGGGACTGCTACTTTACTCAGTCCTCTGGGGCAGGCTGACTGTTCCAGCCCAGACTGTGCCACTGTCTCTGGCCACTACGTTGTCATGGGGTCCCCGCTCCCTGGAGGACTTATGCAGAGCCCTCAGGTTGTGAGGAAGGACCCTGCGGCTGAGAGTGACCAGCCCTTTATCGTGGATGAGAATGGAGAGACAAAAGAGCTTCATCCTTGCAAGTACTGTAATAAGGCTTTCGGCACTCACACTAACATGCGCCGACACCAGCGCAGAATCCACGAGCGCCACTTACTGCCCAAGGGTGTGCGCAGGAAAGGCATGCTGCTGCAGGAGAGCCCGCAACAGCAGCAGCAGCGTCTGCCTGAGCAGTCCCCCAGTGCCAGCCCACCCCCTGTCTATGTGCCCAGTGCAGACACTGAGGATGAGGGGGACCGAGAGGAGTACATGGTCGACATATCCAATAATATCTCGGAGAACCTCAGCCTGTACATCGACGGCAAGATCCTGTCCACTAGTTCAGTCAGCGGCTGTGAAGTGATCGAAGTGGACTCCAGTTCTGCAGCACTGTTTGGTCTCGATGCAGTGGTCATCAGCCCCAATCAGATCAGTCAGGCTTTCAAAGTGGACACCAGGACCTGTGCTGTGAAGCAGGTCTCCAACCTCGGCCAGCCCACAACGAAAAGGAGAACGTCGACACCCCCGCTCATGCCCAGTCTTAAAATGGAGTCTGAAAATGGGTCCTCCTCTGCCTCTTCCTCCTCCACGTCTTCCTCATCTACCTTGTTGGTGGAAAGTCTCTTCCCTCAGTCCTCAGACTCATTAGCATTTCAAAAGGAGAAAACTATCTATCTGTCTCCTAAGCTCAAACAGCTCCTCCAGACTCAGACAGACGGTCAGAAACCCACCATCGCCCTGATAGCAGACAGCCACAGATTAGCTCCCCCTCTCTCCGTTACGTCTCTGCCTGCAGCCTCAGGCAGGTTTAAGAGAAGAACGGCTTCCCCTCCCTCGTCTCCACAGCTCAGCCCTGCGCTGAAAGCAGATGGCTGTAAGAGCGAGGCAGGGGTCTCGTCGTACACCCTCAAGGTGCCAAAGCTGGAGAGCCTGGGCATTTCCTCTGCCTGGAGTCTGTCCAGCAAAGAGGAGAGGGACACACTGAGTCCCAGCGGGAAGGACGGGTGCAGCTGGTCTGCCTCTCGGACCGGAGGGAACTCGTGTAATCAGCAGCCCTTGGACCTTTCCAGTGGCATCAGTAAATGGAGTGACGGCTTCAACAAGACGCCCAGGGAGGAAGTGCTGGATTTAAGCATGAGTCGGAAGAGTACAGCGGAGCCAGAGTCCAAGGGAAGTCCAGCTCCGACACAGCCCCACACCAAGAAGAAGAAGCCCAATACCAGTATGCTAGAGAAGGTGTTGATGAATGAGTACGCTGGCTTAAACCCAGCAGGAGAGGAGGGCTCTTGTGCCCTGGGAAGCCCAGATTCTCAGTATACTGCAAGCAGTGGTACAGGCACAGCGTCTCACAGTCCCTCTTCCAATATGCCCTTTGAATCAGCCGATCCCTCTCCCCCCTCTCTAACCCCTGTCACTATGAATCCCTCCTCCCCCTGCGTCTCCAGCCTGACCTCTCCAACTCCACCTCCCCCTGTCCTACCCTCTATGCCCTCATCAGACTGCCCCACTTCCAGCTCTCTCCCTGTCCTCTCCCCTAAAATGTCCCCCAGATCCATTGACCATTGTGAGGACGAGCCAGTTTGTGTATCTAACTCTACTACAGCAGAGACAATATTAGCTGCGGTAAGTAACAGTTATGGAGATGTCACTAAGCCAGTAGACCCCACCCACAATACAGATCCTGTTATCGGGAAAGCTTTATCAAACCCCTCTACAGAGTCCCCCTCAGTATCTGATGCTGTCCCTGTGAGTCTGTCCTCAGCACAATCTAAACCTGCTAGGAGTGGGAACCACATTTTCTTAGATATCCAAATTAACCCAGACCTGGAACCGATTATTACTGAGGGACAGGGGAAATCCCAATGCTCTGAACTCCCTGTTTTATCAGCCGTAACAGAATCCCCCCTCACTGCCTCATCGACCTCTCCTGTTGGAATATCAGATGTCCCAGCTCCGTCAGTGGTCTCCCCAGCATCACTCTCTAGCACTGTGATTAAAGAGGAGGTCCAGCACATGGATCAGATGGCTGATTTAGGCCTTCCTCCTGGTGCCACAGGGTCTTCACCTCCATCTGTCGCTGCTGCTGAAAAGCCCTCTGAAGAGGTGGTGGAGGAGGAGGGATTGGAGCCAGACCCCTTCAGTAAGAGCTTTGTGTGTAACGTGTGTGAGGATCCCTTCCGCTCCATCAAAGAGCTCAGTCGGCACATCGTGGAGCACGCGGCTGAGTGGCCCTACAGGTGTGAGTTCTGTGTGCAGCTGTTCGGGAATGCCCCTGCCCTGCTGGAGCACCGTACAGCCCTCCATGGTGTGGGACGCATCTTTGTCTGCTCCTTCTGCTCCAAGGAGTTCGCCTTCCTCTGCAACCTCCAGCAGCACCACAAAGACCTGCATCCCAGCCAGCCATGCACACACGCAGCAGTGGAGAGTGGCAAGCTGAGGCCACAGAACTACACAGACCCAGCCAGGGCCAAAGAGGAGAGTAACCCCTCAACCACAGGGCCTGAGTCCTCTGCTGAAGCTGCCTCCTCCCAGGGGGTCTCGGATGTGAAGAAAGAGCAGCCTGATACTAACGGGAAGCATGAGGAGGCTGGACCAGAGGACCCAACTGAAGAGCTCTATACTACAATAAAGATCATGGCTTCTGAAGGAGGCAAGCCTAAAGGCCCAGATGTACGCCTGGGCATTAATCAACACTACCCCAGTTTCAAGCCACCCCCCTTCCCCTACCACAACCGCACGGCTGCAGACTCAGTGGCCTCGGCCACCAACTTCACTACCCACAACATACCCCAGACGTTCAGCACTGCCATCCGATGCACCAAATGCGGCAAGAGCTTTGATAACATGCCCGAGCTGCACAAGCACATACTAGCCTGTGCCAACGCCAGTGATAAGAGGCGGTACACTCCCAAGAAGAACCCCATCCCTCTCAGACAGATAGTGAAGCCTCAGAACGGAGCTCTGTCGCCTGCCTCTGCTGCCAACGCAGGGCACAACGCCTTCCGCAGAATGGGCCAACCCAAGAGGCTGAACTTCAACCAAGAACCGCTTGGCAAAACCAAGATGAGTTCCCTCAGTAAGAAGAAGAACCAGCTGGTTCAGAAGGCCATCACTCAGAGGAATAAGACTGCTGCTACTGCTAAGGCCCCTAGCCAGGTTAAAGAGGAGGAGCCGCAGGAGGTCCATGTGTGCCCTCACTGCAGTCGGGAGTTCACTTACCCTGCCAGCCTCAGTAAACATATAGCAGTCAGCTGTCCCATGAAGCCTGTCTCTAAAAAGGCCAAAAAGGGAGCAGCAGCAGAAGAGGCAACACCAGCTGTAGATAAAAACATGAGCCTTCGAAGGAGAACCACAGACTCTGAGATCCAGCAGCCAGAGACTGCTGAGCCGGTGCCCAAAACCCTGGGCAAAACACGCGCTCGCACTTCTGGACCCGGCTCTGCGGAGGCTGAGACCACACTGCGGCCAGGTAAAGGAAAGACGGCTGTCACACAGGTGCGTACGAAGAGGCCAGCCTCTTTCCCTGCTGCCACAGTTTCTCTCAACATGAAAAGTAAAAAAGGCAAAGTTCAATCGTTACCCCCCACCCCGTTGCCCTCCGAGACTCCCAGTAACTCTGCACCACTGCCAGCAACCCAGACAAAGCAACGCACGGGCAAGGAAATGCTGCCTAAGAAGGTAGCAGAGGTGAAATTGCCCCTACAGAAGCCGTCTCAGGTGCCGCCTAAGAAAGAAGGGGAACGGTTCTCTCTGAGAGCGAGGGAGCGAGCTGGTGGGCCGGTGACCCGGAGCCTACAGATGGCCAACAATGTAGCTCCTGTGGAGGTGAAAACAGAGGACCTCTCCAGCCAGGGGCATAAAGAGACCCAGGTAATGTTACTTTCAAACGGTGTCCAGTCTCAGCCTATGTTCATGCCAAGTTACGACTCACTTTTAAATAATCCTTTACACAATATTCTGTCTTGATGCGTTGTCTCGTCTTCCAGGAGTCCTTGCTGAAATGAGCCAGGTAAAGCCATGTCGATCTGAGGAGAAAGAAGTCCCTGGCTAGGAGGGTGTTGCTGTGCTGGCTCACCTCGGAGGAGATCCTCTGGCCTTCCCAAGGTTCTGACGGACAGGAGGATCTGGAGGTGGGCTGGCTCAGTTACAGGACATCATAGACTCTGCTCTCTACACATCACATGCTGTGTTGGCTGAACAGGAGGGATGCCTTTCTCTCCATCACTCACTGTGAAATGAGCCTGAGACTTTTTAAACACAAAAAAGAAACGATTAACAGACTGTAAATTAATATATACAGTCTGTCATATATTTTCAGTCATAACTTGACCCATAACATTGACATTGGGGTTTCCGTTACGGTTAAAATCTGATATATTGCAAATGGCAATCATTTATATCAGTTCACAAAACTGGTCTGGTGTTTCTTTCGCTGTGTTTTTGGTTTACTTGTTTGGTTGTTGAGATGTTGGAGGATTCAACAGTCTCTTAATGCATGTGCTGATTATCCAGTAGAACTAGACAGAACCCTGTCCCTCGCCTGTGTCCCATGTTAAGTCTTGCACCTACTTTAATTAATACAAATAATTTGCAAATGAATATGTACATTTGATTTCATGTAATACTCCATTGAGAATACATTGTCGAATATCTCTTATGCATTTATTTTTTATTTTTTTGTTTATTTGGGAAGCTAGGATTAAACCGCTGTTTTCAACTGTAGAAGTGGGTTGGCTGAAAAGAGTGTGTGCAAATGTGTTGTGTGGCAGGCATGTGCTCTATGCGTTGTCTGACAAGTTGACCCCTTCATCTCAAAGTTGAGACGTGTGTTGTCTCTGGTATGTTTTGTCTTCATGTTGCTAATCAGAGCAGTACCAGCAGGGAAACCTGCCACAACTAGAACAATGCCACTTAACACCGTTAGTTCCCAGAGAAGGGATAGGGAAGGTGAGATTTGCTCTTCACGTTGAAAATGTGAGTGGCTAAGGAACACTGCCGCTTATCCAGTTGATTGACATTGTGGATTTCAGAGGCTCACATGTTGATGTGTTATACATAGTTATAAGTAGCCCCCTCTTGTCTGAAAGCACTTCAAGAAGAAAATCTGCCAAACTGTTTTGATTAGATCAGTATGAATCCTTAAAGGACCAATGCAGTCAAACATGATTTTCTGTATTTTCTAGATATTTCCTCGCTTGGGTTGGAATACTACTGTGACAATTATGATGCTCTTTTAATGTACGAGCTGTTTGAAAATACTCACCCAGACCACTCCCAGTCCTAGCAAAAATCTTGAGAAATTGCTCTTTTCAATTTTTATTGAAATGAATCACAGCAAGGTACTTAATTGTTACCCTGAAATGATTTGATATTGAGGTAAAAATGACTGCATTTGGACCTTTCAGTTATTTGGTTTTAAATGTGAAGAATGGGATTTAGACATTTCTATTGCACATGACTGAAACGGAGTTGCCTCAGAAAAATAATTTAAATGTAGTCATTGGAATATTTCCCTGTAACATTTTCCTGATTAAAGACTCCCTATAGATTTGCATTTTTCTTTTCGAAACGGTCCTGAGACTTGATTTCATCTTTATGATGTAATCAGGTGAATTCATCTGAAATATGTAGCAGCAATGATCTTATTGAGGATTCTTAAAAGGTGATGATGTTCGGAAGTATTTTCAAAGGTTTGAAAATTGGAATCATGCCTGGAGATGTGAACAGCTGGAGAGTAGTAGCCACTGTGTTCCAGTAATAAGGACGGCCTGGAAAATTGCTTCAGTTCTAATGTTCCTTTCCTTGCAGTGGCAAACATGCCACGGTCATAGATTGCAGGTTATTTCTGTACCTAAAGTTGTGTGGTTGTAGAGGTAGCGTATCTTTAATGTGGTCTATACTGAACAAAAATATAAACAACATTTAAAGTGTTGGTCACATTTTTCATAAGCTAAAATTAAAGATCCCAGAAATGTTCCATGCGCACAAAAAGCTTATCACAAATTTGGTTACATCCCTGTTAGTGAGTATTTCTCCTTTTCCAAGATAGCCTGTCCACCTGACACGTGTGGCATCTCAAGAAGCTGATGAAACAGCATCATTACACAGGTGCACCTTGTGCTGGGGACAAACAGCCACTCTAAAATGTGCAGTTTTGTCACACAACACAATGCCATGGATGACTCAAGTTTTGAGGGAGCTTGCAATTGGCATGTTGACTGCAGGAATGTCCACCAGAGTTGTTCATTTCTCTACCATAAGCCGCATCCAATGTTTAGAGAATTGGGTAGTACATCCAACCTACCTCACAACCGCAGACCATGCGTAACCACGCCAGCCCAGGACTTTCACATCTGGCTTCTTCACCCTTTGCCATCATCTGAAGAGGGGGAGGGGCGGTGCTGAGGAGTATTTCTGTCTAATAAAGCTCTTTTGTGGGGAACAACTCATTCTGATGGTCTGTGCCTGGCTCCCCAGTGGGTGGACCTGGCTCCCAAGTGGGTGGGCCTATGCCGTCCCATGCTCACCCATGGCTGCGCCCCTGCCCAGTTGTGAAATTCATAGATTAGGGCCTAATTCATTCATTTAAATTGACTGACTTCCTTCTCAGTAAAATCTTGAAATTGTTGCATTTATATTTTTAATATACATGCAGGCCTGTAACAAATTATGACATAATGACATTTTCATCTTATATGTTTGCCTTCCTGCATCAATATTCTTGAGAATTCTCTTGAGTTAAATTAATGGAGAATCTTCTAATATACTCTGAGTGTACAAAACATTAGGAACAACTCACTAATATTGAGTTGCAACCGCTTTTCCCTCAGAACATCCTCAATTCATCAGGGGCATGGATTCTACAAGGTGTAGAAAGCATTCCACAGGGATGCTGGCCCATGTTGACTCCAATGCTTCCCACAGTTCTGTCAAGTCAGCTGGATGTCCTTTGGGTGGTGGACCATTATTGATACACAAGGGAAACTTTGAGCATGAAAAACCCAGCAGTGTTGCAGTGTTTGACAATCAAACTGATATGCCTGGCACCTAATAACATACCCCGTTCAAAGCCACTTACATCTTTTGTGTTGCCCATTCACCCTCTGAATAACACACACAATCCATTTCTCAATTGTCGAGGCTAAAAAATCCTTTAACCTGTCTCCTCTTCATCTACACTGATTGAAGTGGATTTAACAAGTCAAATCAATAAGGGATTATAGCTTTCACCTGGTCAGTATATGCCATGGAAAGAGCAGGTGTTCCTAATGTTTTGAACACTCAGTGTATGGTTGAATATTAATGAACAAAGAAAAATATACCTGTTGACCTCATTATGTAAAACATATTGTTCTAATTTACATATTACATTATTTTTCAATTTGGCGTCTGTACGCTGCCATGTATGATTTAATGTTTTTGGTTAGGTCCTTTTTAGTTGTGATTCCATTGCAGTCATCGTACTGTACATTCAGGCATCTGTTTTGGCAAGGTGAGCTCATCTTGATCACCTGGTCCCAAGTTTTTTTTAAAGTAATCTATATGGATTTTGGCTATTAATTAAATGCATAGAAAGAAAATCTATACAACAGGATTCCACATGAAAGTAAATTATTTGTCAGTTCTATTCATTCTATTTCTATGCATTTCATCCTTTCCGATAGGTGAAATCCAGATCGTTTATGAAAACTGGGCCATGGTGGTGAGTATTGAGTCCTATTTGGGATGCACAGAGATTTGTCCATCAGTCACTATGCACAGTCTGATTGCAATGTAGTTGATTTCATAAACGCATACTGATTATGTATAGGTTAGACTACATAATGACAAGCGCATTGATGACAATGTACTTGAGTATGATGGGAGAGAGGTCATCCCAAGGGGAATGTGTCTTCAGAACGTGACTGACTGAATGTCTTTCCTCTGACCTGAAAACATTACCTGCAAAATGACAGACAGGGGCTCCAATCCTGTATCCTGCATTGTCTTCTCGACATGCCAAAGAATAGATATTAATTTGTTATTTAAAAAATAAAAGTCTGAAGCATGATCAGCCCCCTATAGATTAATTATCTTGCTGTGATGCTGCGGCTCTAGTCAATCATCATGATTTATTTTTTCCTGTAGAGCCAGAATACTACCTGAGGAATAGCTACTGGAATCGGGCTGTGCTCAGAATGCCAAAAGCACCGTTTTTTTATTAATTTCCTAGTCTACACTTGACAGAGTACATACAGTAATGTGATATTCTGGGTGGTCGATGAAGCTATCCTATATTGGCATTGGTATGTTTCTGCCAAACTGAAAGGCTCTCTTCTTTTAGAAAGTTGAGACAGATACTATAATCAAGGCTTATTAAAGTTATTTGACTTTTCCCTAAGTATACACTGAGTGTACAACCCCCCATTTCCCCTCAAGGACTCTACAAGGTGTCAAAAGCGTTCCACAGGGATGCTGGCATTTTTGAAACGCGGAACTGTTGAGTGAAAAACCCAGCAATGTTGCAGTTCTTGACACAAACCGGTGCGGTGCGCCTGACACCAACTTCCATACCCTGTTCAAATGCACTTAAATCTTTTGTCTTGCCCATTAACCCTCTGAATGGTACAAAATACGCAATCCATGTCTCAAGGCTTAAAAATAATGATTGAATCAATATCCCCCCTTCATCTACACTGATTGAAATGGATTTAACAAGTGAAATCAATAAGGGATCATAGCTTTCACCTGGATTCATCTGGTCAGTCTATGTCATGGAAAGAACAGGTGGCCTTAATGTTTTTTTACACTCAGTGTATATACAGTATATAATGTACTTCGGGAAAAGTAATATAACTTTTGATACGCCTTGATTATATTATCTGAAAATATAATATAGACCAGGGATCATCAACTAAATTCAGTGCTGGACGATTTTTAGTGGAGTGGATGGTCGGGGGCCCAGAACACAATTTGAAATAATTTGTAGACTGCAAACTAACTGCGAGAAGGCCAAACTGATATAATATTACATAAAACATAGAACATAAATCTTGCTTCCATTTGTTTATGATCACATGTCTCTCTATTATTTGTTGAAATTAAAATCTCTTGAAGCTGATTTCTTGGTGTTTTTACATCCAACAATGAAAATGTTTTATTATATTTTTTTGCTCAGTGAACTTGAGGGGGTCAAATACAACCGCTGCCAGTTGTGGAACCCTAAAATAGACTGTCGGAGGACCATGTCTGGGGCTGTGATCTGGGTGTATTTTGAGAGCAATGCACTGTGAGTCATCACAGTGTGGGTGATACCTTGCAAAAAGACTGTTGTGTGAAAAACAATAGAGCCTTTACACTCCAGTCGGCCTCAAGGACAACAACACCCATGATGCAAATTAGTCCTAAATCACTCACTTACCGGTACACAAATTGCCCCAGATTCACTGTAATGTGTGTACTTTAAACTTAGGAGCACTGCATACAAATTGCATCAGGTATTATCTGATAGTGGCATCGCTATCTTTGTTCCAATACAGCCTGACCAGGACAGAAAGTGACCTAATCAGAAAGTCTGGTTGATGGCCAGGACACAGTGACCTTGAGACGTCTGAGGCTGGTGCTAAAACATAAACACAACATCAATTTTAAACAGAGGTCAAATAGTTTTGACTACTGAGGTAAAAGCTTTAACTTGCAATATTAATGTTAACCATATGCTATGAAATTACACAATGTTTAGAAAACCTGTGCTTCAAATACCAATTGTACTGTACAGTGCATTCAAAAAGTCTTCAGACCCTTTGACTTTTCCACATTTTATTACTTTACAGCCTTATTCTCAAATGGATTCAAATGTTTTTTTCCCCTGATCAATCTACACACAATACCCCAAAAAACTGTTTTTATAACTTTTTGCACATAAAACAAATAAATGTACTTCAGTATTCAGACCCTTTACTCAGTACTTTGTTGACGCACCTTTGGCAGCGATTACAGCCTTGGGTCTTCTTGAGTATGACGCTGCAAGCTTGGCAAACCTGTATTTGGGGAGTTTCTCCCATTCTTCTCTGCAGATCCTCAAGCTCTGTCAGGTTGGATGGGGAGCGTCGCTGCACAGCTATTTTCAGGTCTCTACAGAGATGTTTGATTGGGTTCAAGTCCGAGCTCAGGCTGGGCCACTCAAGGACATTCAGAGACTTGTCCCAAAGCCATTTCTGTGTTATCTTGGCTGTGTGCTTAGGGTTGTTGTGCTGTCGGAAGGTGAACCTTCGCCCCAGTCTGAGAACCTGCTCCCGGGCGCTCAGGACTTCATCAAGGATCGATCTGTACTTTGCACCGTTCATCTTTCATTCGACCCTGACTAGTCTTCCTGTCCCTGCATCTGAAAGACATCCCCACAGCATGATGCTGCCACCACCATGCTTCACCTTAGGGATGGTGCAAGGTTTCCTCCATACGTGACGCTTGGCATTCAGGCCAAAGAATTCAATCTTGGTTTCATCAGACCAGAGAATCTTGTTTCTCATGGTCTGCGAGTCTTTAGGTGCCTATTGGCAAGGTCCAAGCTGGCTATCACGTGCCTTTTACCATAAAGGCCTGATTGGTGAAGTGCTGCAGAGCTGGTTGTCCTTCTGGAAGTTTCTCCCATCTCCACAGAGGAACTCTGGAGCACTGTCAGAGTGACCATCGGGCTCTTGGTCACCTCCCTGACCAAGGCCCTTCTCTCCCGATTGCTCAGTTTTGCCGGGCGGCCAGCTCTAGGAAGAGTCTTGGTGGTTCCAAACTTCTTCAATTTAAGAATGATGGAGGCCACTGTGTTCTTGGGGATCATCAATGCTGCAGAACTTTTTTGGTACCCTTCCCCAGATCTGTGCCTCGACACAATCCTGTCTTGGAGCGCTACAGACAATTCCTTTGACCGCATGGCTTGGTTCTTGCTCTAACATGCAATGTCAACTGTGTGACCTTATATAGACAGGTGTGCGCCTTTCCTAATCATGTCCAATGAATTGAATTTACTACAGGTGAACTCCAATCAAGTTGTAGAAACATCTCAAGGATGATCAATGGAAACAGGGTGCACCTGAGCTCGAATATCATAGCAAAGGTTCTGTATACTGCAAACATTTCTAAATCCTGTTTTCAGTTTGTCAGTATGGGGTATTCTGTGTAGATTAATAAGGGAAAAACGCCCTGTTGGCATTTCTCCTTTGCCAAGATAATCCATCCATCTGACAGGTGTGGTATATCAAGAAGCTGATTAAACAGCATGATAATTACACAGGTGCACATTGTGCTTGGAACAATAAAAGGCCACTCTAAAATGTGCAGTTTTGTCACACAACACAATTCCATCAATGCATCAAGTTTTGAGGGAGAGTACATTTGGCATGCTGACTGCAGGAATGTCCACACTAGCTGTTGCCAGAGAATATAATTTTAATTTCTCTACCATAAGCCTCCAATGTCATTTTAGAGAATTTGGTAGTACGTCCAACTCGACTCACAACCGCAGACCATGTGTAACCACGCCAGCCCAGAACCTCCATATCCGTCTTCTTCACCTACGGGATTGTCTGAGACCATTCACCCAGAAAGCTGAAACTGTGGGTTTGCACAACCGAAGAATTTCTGCACAAACTGTCAGAAACCGTCTCAGGGAAGCTCATCTGCGGGCTTGTCATCCTCACCAGGGTCTTGATCTGCCTGCAGTTCGGCGTCTTAACTGATTTTAATGTGCTCTTAACGGATTAATCCTGGTTTCAACTGTACCAGGCAGATGGCAGACAGTGTGTATGGCATCGTGTGGGAGAGCGGTTTGCTGTTGTCAACGTTGTGAACAGGGTGTCCCATGTTGGCGGTGCAGTTATGGTAAGAGCAGGCATAAACTACGGACAACGAACACAGTTGCATTTTATCGATGGCAATTTGAATGCATCGAGATACCGTGATGAGATCCTGAGGCCCATTGTCCTGCCATTCATCCGCTGCCATCACCTCATGTCTCATCATGATAATGCACGGCCCCATGTCGCAAGGAAGCTTAACATTTCCCAGTAATTCCAGTGTCATTGCTCAATATACATTTTTATTAGTACAGTTTGCTTAGTATATTCCAAATGCTGACGGTTGTTTTCAGGTTTTACAGCATGTAGTCTGATCTTCACTACACAGCTCTTTTTGTGGAGCAGCAGACCGGGACCTTACGGTAGTCAAGTCATTGTATCAGTGATGGAGTATATTCGTCTGACATGAACCCTGAACACATTCATTTCGAGGTGTAAACGTTGGTGCTGATTTTGGACATGGGGGTGATTCTGTAGACTGCTGTCAGTCATCAGAGAGAGTAAACTCACCCTGTATCAAATCAAATGTTATTGGTCACACACATGGTTAGCAGATGTTATTGTGAGTGTAGTGAAATGCTTATGCTTCTAGATCCGGCAGTGCAGCAGTATCTAACAGGTAATAGCTAACAATTCCACAACAAAACCTAATATCTAACCAATTCCACAACAGAACCTAATACACACAATCTAGTAAAGGAATGGGATGAGAATATAAAGTATAAAATATATGGATGAGCAGTGACAGTGGCGAAGATGCAATAGATAGTAAAGAATAGATAGTGAAGGATACAGTATACATTATATACAATGAGATGAGTAATGTGAGATGTGTAAAAAATAAATAAATGGCATTATTAAAGTGACTAGTGTTCCATTTATTAAAGTGGCCAATGATATCAAGTCTGTAGGTTGGCAGCCGCTAGTGGTGGCTGTTTAACAATCTGATGACCTTGAGATTGAAAAACAGCTTCTATGTCTCTGTCCCAGCTTTGATGCACCTGTACTGACCTTGCCTTCTGGATGGAAGCAGGGTGAACAGGCAGTGGCTCGGGTGGTTATTGTCCTTGATGATCTCTTTTTTGCCTTCCTGTGACATCGGGTGTTGTAGGTGTCCTGGAGAGCAGGTAGTTTGCCCCCGGTGATGCGTGGTGCAGACCGCACCACCCTCTGTAGTCGAGAGGGCTTAGATATTATGATTATATTATTGTTATTATATGATCTGCTATACTAGATATTATGTCACTATCTGTATCTACTATAATATTAAGAATAGCAATTTTAACCTTTACCATTATTGTTCTTGAATAACATTATATCCTCTATCCAGGAGGCGTTTAAGGAGCAGTCTTTCACTGGCTCTTTAGATCTGTATCAGCAGACCACATGGACAAAGTAAGTCTCATTCATTTCACATCAGTCCTTGTGTCTTTTACTGGCAGAAAAAGCAGGGTAGTTTACTGAATGGTAGGCCATTGTATCGCTATCACATTGATGCTGCTTTCCCATGAATACACTTAGAGAAAGGTTCTGGCCAGTGTGCGTCTGTGCTGAGAGGATTTGTCCAAGGCCCATCCGCCACAATCTCACACACATTAATGGCCTATCAAGCTCACTCACCAGACAAGCTGCAATAAACCATACTAGTCACAGGATAATTGGAATGTATTTTGGACTAGAACTTCTCTAATGCATTTGTTTTACTGGAAAGGTGTGTGGAGCTTTGAGGTTGATAGGTGAATGAGGAATCTAATGTAATGTGTGAATTTGATTTATTCAGTGGGATGGTGCAACATGATTTTCTTTCCCCTGGTGCCATGGCGGTATGGTTTATGGTTCCCCCGTGGGCTGGTGTTGTTGTTTATGGGTGCTCTGTGTGGAGAGGAGCGCTGTGCCATGCCCCGGCTGTCAGAATGAAATATCACTACACTCACTCCTGATTGCGGTGTACGGGGCCTCGTCGGATTCATAAAAATGGTAATCCCATGCAGCTCTATACCAGCCAGCCAGGGAGCACTAAATAAACTACGATACAGAGGAAAGCAGGCCCGAAGTGCATTGACACACCATAGGAGGCTACTGAGGGAAGGACGACTCATAATAATTTTGCTCCAGCCATTATCACGAGCTCGTCCTCCCCAATTAAGGTGTCACCAACCTCCTGTGACACACATTTGGTGTGACACACTGTAGCTGCTACTGCACGTGTATGTGCTGATATACAGTACCATGATATACAGTATAGTACCATAAGATATAGTACCATTGTATACAGTATAGTATCATGATGTGTAGTACCATGATATATAGTACTATTATATTCAGTACCATGCGAATGCTGAATTACCAGATGCACATAACACCATGAGACCACAGTATTCATCATTTGTGAATCAAGATTGTAACATATCCTATTCCTGAAGGGGTGCAGTTTCTGCATTTCTGTACGCAACATTGCTCTGTAACCCTCATTGTTCTAAACACTCAGCTCATCCTAAAGCCTGAGGAGTATAGTAATCTGTCTTCTCTATAGAATGTGTCAGCGAGCTCTGTGGGAGGGGTATGACTGCTGCTGCGCACACATCACAGCACACAGCCTTCTGTGTTCTAAAAAAGCATTCCCAGTCCTGACTTGCTGTTCAAAGAGAATGGCATTAATAAGAATATACCCTTTTCCTTTATATCCCAGCACACGGACCAAGAACGCCGTTTTATGATGTTGAATGTTATTTAACTAGGCAAGTCAGTTAAAAACTAATTCTTATTTACAATGACGGCCTACCAAAAGGCAAAAGGTCTCCTGTAGGGACAAGGGATTAAAAATAAAACAATATAAATATAGGACAAAACACACATCAGAACACGACATAAAGGGAGACCTTAGACAACAACATAGCAAGGCAGCAACACATGACAACACAGTATGGTAGCAACACAACATGACAACAACATGGTAGCAGCACAAAACATGGTGCAAACATTATTGGGCACAGACAACAGCACAAAGGGCAAGAAGGTAGAGACAACAATACATCACGCAAAGCAGCCACAACTCTCAGTAAGAGTGTCCATGATTGATTCTTTGAATGAAGAGATTTAGGTAAACCTGTCCAGTTTGAGGGTTTGTTGCAGCTCGTTCCAGTAGCTAGCTGGAATTGTACCTTACATGGTGAAAAATACACATTGATATCATAGTTTTTCCCGCCAGGGACAAATCGGGTGTTTTGAGATAGCATTAAAGCTATATTTATCAGGTTTGAAGGTAAGACCCAGATGCAGACTGTGTTGGAGTAACAATGTTTATTACAGCAACAGGGCAGCCAATCAACAGGTCAAGGCAGGCAGGGGTCAATATCCAGAGTAGTGGGGGAAGGGTACAGGATGGCACGCAGGCTCAGGGTCGGGTCAGGCAGAGGTTGGTGATCCAGAGGTGGGGCGAAGGTACAGGATGGCAGGAGCTGTGGTGAAGCTGTAATAAACATTGTTATTCGGACACAGACTGCATCTGGGTCTTACCTTCAAACCTGATAGTACACACTGGCCATGACTAACCCAGCAGACCCGGGCCAGCTGCGCAATGCCTTCTCCTCCCAAGGAGCCACCATCGGGAGGGAGCGAAGTGGCCCGGACCTTGTTGGACACCTCCCGAAGGTCCTGGTACTCCGCGGGAATGGCAGAGAGGTCCGGGGCACTTTCAGAGCACGCAGAAATATGTTCCCGGGCAGGTTGTGCTGACTTCAGAAACTGAGCGTGGCAGAATGGACTCCAGCCCATGATGGCACCAGTAGACCAGTTGATGAGGGGATTGTGTCACTGGAGCCAGGAGAATCCCAATACCATGGGTATCTGAGGAGACTTGATGAGCAGGAATTGAATAGTCTCGCTGTGATTCCCTGACATCCGTAGGTTGATGGGAGTGGTAATATGAGTGACCCGGCCTATAGAGAGCCCGTCCAGCACCCTAACATCCATGGGAGTGGAGAGGGGCTGAGTGGGGATGTTCAGCTCAGAAGCCAGTGTAGTGTCCAAAAAACTCTCATTGGCCCCAGAGGACCCAGAGAGATTTATACTGGTTTCCCCACAGAAGAATGGCATGAACAGGGGTGGCGAGCAAGAGAAGCAGGAAAGTTCTCCATATGGCCCACGACTACTTGTTCCTACCAGTGAGCCTGATCTTTTTAAAGGACAAGAGGATACAAAATGACCAAGAGCCCCACAGTACAGACAACACTTCGTGTTGATCCTGTATTGCCGTTCCGCTGGCGATAGCCCAGCTCTACCTAGTTGCATAGGCTCGGAAAGCAGTGACTCAGCTGTCTTCGGCGACTCTCGGGGAAGGTTGGGAAGCCTCGGGTTCTCTCGGCAAGAAGATCGTTGGGGACTTCCGGGATGGCTCGGAGGCAAGGTGGAATCCCTGGACGTATGAGCGAAGTCGAATTTCCTCTCCCTCCATCATTCCCGTAGTCACCCATAGTTTTGGATGGTCAAAGCGATGAGGGAATCAAGATCTGTGAGTAACTCCCGAGCAGCAAGCTCATTCTTGACCTCCTCTGAGATGCCGTGCAGGAACATATCGAACAGTGCTTCCTGGTTCCAAGCACTCTCCGCTGCCAACGTGGAGAAATCCACCGCATAGTCGGCCACACGGCAGGAATCCTCCCATTGCTGGATTTGTTTCCGGGCAGCTTCTCTCCCGGAGAACAGGGCATTAAAAAAGTATTCTTCACCTCTCCCACAAACCCGTTCAGACTAACGCTGTTGTTCCCATACGTCAGTAGCCCAGGTGAGAGCCCTCCTGGACATCAGTATGGCGATAGGCTATCTTGGAGAGATCCGAGGGGAAGTAGGAAAATGAGGACTCGCTGAGCTAGAAACGCCCGAACAGGTTTTCAGCTCCGGGGGGGTTAACAGGGCTCCCGAGAAGGTGGAGTGAACGATGAGACGGTGCTGCTAGCAGCTGGGTTACTGAGGGCCTGTGGGGTTACCACCGTGGTAGGCTGCCTTCCAGACAACCCGCGGAATTGCTAGAGAAAATTGTCCAATTCCCGGTCATGGCATACAGCCAACTTTTGGACCCCCTCCATAAGACCACGAAGCAGTTCCTTCTGCCTCCCGATGGTGGCTTCTTGGGAGGAGATGGCGTCGTGCAGCTGGCCCGGGCCTGCTGGGTCAGTCATGGCCATTTCATACTATCAGGTTTGAAGGTAAGACCCAGATGCAGACTGTGTTGGAGTAACAATGTTTGTTACAGCAATAGGGCAGGCAAACGACAGGTCAAGGCAGGCAGGGGTCGATAACCAGAGTAGTGGGGGAAGGGTACAGGATGCAGGCAGGCTCAGGGTCAGGTGAGGCAGAGGTTGGTAATCCAGAGGTGGGGCAAAAGTACAGCACGGCAGGCAGGCTCAGGGGCAGGACAGTGAAGAGTCAAAACCAAGAGGGTGAGAAAAAGAGTACAGAGAACACAAGTATAAATACACAGGGGATAATGGGGAAAATGGGTGACACCTGGAGGGGGTGGAGACACTCACAAGACAGGTGAAACAGCTCAGGGTGTAACAATATTAGATCAAATCCAGGCAGGAACTATTAATTTAGCAAGCAACCAAATCATACATTTGATAAGATTGACAGGCAAATTCAAGGAACCTCCAACGAGGCTGAAAATAATTACAAGATACCTGGAGATTACTATTCCCAACAATGAAAGACTACTCCTCTTTTCTCAAAGTAAGAAAAGCTATTCAATAATTTTTATATCCAAAAATGCTCTGATATGAAGAATTAACAGAACGCAACTTCAAGCCCATAAATGTATTAAATATGTCAATAAATAAATAAAAACCTTTACCTTTACAAATGTAGACATAGAGGACAAAGAAAAGCTATCCACCAGCATAATATGGGATGCTTTTAAGGTGTACATTAGGGGAATTACAATCTCATACTCTGCTAAAATTAAATCTGCGTTAGAAATTTAAATGAAAGAAAAATAAATCCCTATTTTAGAAAAAGCCCATAAACAAATCTTTAAAGAAGAAGAAGAAAATACATTTCTGAACTTAAAGCAGGAATGTGATATTTTACTTTTGAAAAGAGCCAACAACTCTCCATTAAACTCAAAGAATACTATTTAATCGCAAATAAACCTGGTAAACATCTCCAACGGACATCAGTCTGACTTACAGATGTTGGATCTTAATTTGATCACCCTGTTGCAGGAGAACTTTCCTGCAATGCAGGAAATGTCAAACGTGTAGTGTATATGAGGTTTAAAAGGCTTCTGAAGTTAGATTTCCCCTTACAAAAATGTATCAAATGTATAATAATTGACATTTCCTTTTTCTGCAGGATTATTTTAATAATAATAATAAATAGGACGTACATAGCACTTTTCAAAGTTTCTTTACAATTGTAGAAATTATTTTCTTGCTGTTGCAAACTGGCTCAAATTAAGATCCAACATCTGTAGGCAGAGATTTCAGTGAGGAGCCATCTTCTCTGTGTCTCTTGTCATTGCTCATGTCATACCACAGCTGAGCCTGTCCCATAGACTCAGTTAATTTATGTCTCTATAGGAATGATTTGCCTCTGATATAGGGCAGCTGTCCATCTACACGAGTGTTTGTGAGATGAGGGTACTTTTTACCTGCTATGTTAGGGTGGGTGTGGTGTCAGATATCGACACTTTTTTGTATGAGGTTAACTGTTCACCTACTTGAATGTCTTAGATTGGACGAATCTTCAACTGCAGACAGTAAAGCATGTGCATGCCTTTGGCTAATTATTCACTTAGCCAAGCAAATATCTCCAGATCTGTTCACCTGCGTTGTCGCCTGCCAGCCGAGGGCTAATCTCCCACAGTGGCTGTTGGAGTGTCCTGCTGCAACATTTCCTTTCAAAACAGAAGGATGTGACGCGAGTGCCATAGTCAGGTCCTCTGTGTGTAAGCTCTTAACAGCACAGCAGTGTGACAGAGGGCTCAGTGACAATGGGCTTCCTGGGAATGTTTTGCTAACAGGGAAATGGCCTGTTAAATGGAGGAGCTGGCTGACATCCTGCAGAAGGGTCAGGACCTAAACAGAACAGAGAAAGAGAGGTGGACTCACTGAGAGGAATATTATGGGTTTGTGCCTTCATTGTGTAGGAATAAGTGTGTCATAATGTGTCTGAGGGTGGTTTCCATGCCAACCCCTAAATAAATAATGGGCACTTTATGCTTCAAGGTGCCTCAGGATCTGAAGTATTATTGTCTCAATTTAATTGGATATTCCTTTCATGCCTATGTATAATATCCTATGTATAATATCTATCAACATGTTGATGTATCTTTGCAATTACTGTAGGTGAACATTTATGTATTTTCAGATGCTTATAATCATTGGCACTCATCTCATCAAATGCAACAGTGGAGCAGTTTGTTTCCACACTACATGTAACATAGAGTAATACATTAATAATGGGTTTAAGTAAGCTACAGTGTGTGCTCCTTTTCACCTCATATTCAGTGTTTCTGGTTGTGCTTTTTGAAAAGCGAAGCCTCGGGTAACAAATATAGAATTCAGACTTTTACGCTACCTCTTTCTTTCTCCCTCATCCCTTTTCCCAGCGCCAGAGAGAAATAAAGAGCTGGGGTTGCAGAAATCCGTTTCCAAGCAGCAGCTCAGGCTCTAAGATGGATAGAGGTGGTTTGCATGGGGAGAGGGAGAGAGAGAGGGAACGAGAGAAAGAGATTATTAGGGATATAGAGAGGGGAGGAGGAAGGGAGGGTGGGCAGAGGGAGGAGGAAGGGAGGGTGGGCAGAGGGAGGAGAGAACAGGGGCATGCAAAACAGATCAGATAACAACAATTGTTTTTCCACCATCCTTTCCCAGAGGCTGCTGCATACTACCTTCTCCCAGGGAGAGAGAGAGAGCGAGAGGGAAGTGTGACTTTCACCTGCTGGTGACAACCAGCCTCTCTCTGCTCTGTTCCTCTCTCAGCCTGCAGCTACCGAATCTGCTTTCAGCCTCGCGCAGACACAGAGCAAGATCACAGCACTACTGGAACAGCTGCACTCAGGGCTGCTTTCTCCAACACTCCTGCATTCTCTCACTCTAACATACACACACAGGCACGTCCAGAACTCTACCACGCAAGCGCTCCTCACACACTCAGGCAGGCACACCCCCTCTCATTATATGTGCAGTGAGAAGCTCTGCTCTGCTTGTGTGGGTGTGAGCAGTGGGCTGTGTTTCTCTCTGGCAGCAACAGCAGCACTAGCAGCAGGACTGGTCCAGTGGAGGGCAATCACCTCACTCTCTCCAGACTCCAGGACAGCTCACCACCAGGACTCGGGAAGCCCTCAACAAGCCTTTCTCTCTCTGTTTCTTGTTCTATCTATCTCTCCATTCTCACTCTCTCTCTGCCTCGCCGTGACGCAGTGTTTCTGACCTTCATTCCCCTAGTGCACTCAGTGTGGACCAGTGGGACAGCCATGGAGGATACTCTCACCTGCAGCCCCGCCACCTTTTCCCAGGTGTTCGGACGTCAGGGACAGCTCATGCAGGCCAGTGAGTAACCAAACCAACCTACCCCGTTATTAAACATGTCAGTGTTTTATCCCCCATCGGCTTCCTGGAGATCCCAGATCAGATCGTTAACAAGCCTGCTCTATCTGTCAGTTTTAATGGATCTCCTGGCTCTCACTGAAACCTTAGTTCAGCTGGTGCTTGGAGGCAACAGAGACTGTTTCAGACAGAGCGAGGCTGAGATCTCATGGGATTGCTGTTGCACTTCTCCAGTCTCTTTGGAGTAGAGGGGTGGTTTCTATGTAGGTTGATATTAAGGGAGTTGGCAGAGGTCTGTGTACAGGGGCTTTAGGTAAAGTGTAAGGTGCACAAACCATTGCAGGATGTTGTTTGTTTTGTTTTTGTGCCCATGAGGAAATATGCGGTTTATGTAGCTGCTGGTACTCATGGTTAATATCTGTGGCTGTGCTGAGTTGTAGCACTAGCAGGGCTGAGTCTACATATCCAGTGTTCAGTATAGAGAGGGAGGCATGACATCATAGCAGTGTAATCTCACAACAGGGTAATCTCCACAGCGCAGGGAAAAAGGGGATACCTAGTCAGTTATACACCTGAAATGTGTCTTCCGCATTTAACCCATCCCCAGAGAGGTGCAAGGGGCTACCTTAATCGACGTCATCGGCGCCCGGGGAAAAGTGGGTTAACTGCCTTGCTCAGAACAACAGGTTTTTACCTTGTCAGCTCGGGGACTCGATCCAGGAACCTTTCAGTTACTGGCCCAACGCTCCTACCGGCCAGGCTACCTGCCACCCCAGATACATATCACTGTTATTTTCACAGAACATCTGAAATCTATATTGTTCCCTTGTTTGACAAGTAACTGAGAGACTGAGAGACTATGTAGGAATGTACATCTCTCTCTCTCTCTCTCTCTCTCAATTCAATTCAATTCAAGGGCTTTATTGGCATGGGAAACATGTGTTAACATTGCCAAAGCAAGTGAAGTAGATAATACAGTGCCTTGCGAAAGTATTCGGCCCCCTTGAACTCCGCGACCTCCCGCCACATCTCAGGCCCCAAACACAAAGATACAAAACTGCATTTTCTTGCGAAGAACCAACAACAAGTGGGACACAATCATGAAGTGGAACGACATCCATTGGACACCCCAAACTTTTTTAATGATTCAATGTTGACCTAAATGACTAATGATGATAAATACAATCCACCTGTGTGTAATCAAGTCTCTGTATAAATGCACGTGCACTGTGATAGTCTCAGAGGTCCGTTAAAAGCACAGAGAGCATCATGAAGAACAAGGAACACACCAGGCAGGTCCGAGATACTGTTGTGAAGAAGTTTAAAGCCGGATTTGGATACAAAAAGATTTCCCAAGCTTTAAACATCCCAAGGAGCACTGTGCAAGCGATAATATTGAAATGGAAGGAGTATCAGACCACTGCAAATCTACCAAGACCTGGCCGTCCCTCTAAACTTTCAGCTCATACAAGGAGAAGACTGATCAGAGATGCAGCCAAGAGGCCCATGATCACTCTGGATGAACTGCAGAGATCTACAGCTGAGGTGGGAGACTCTGTCCATAGGACAACAATCAGTCGTATATTGCACAAATCTGGCCTTTATGGAAGAGTGGCAAGAAGAAAGCCATTTCTTAAAGATATCCATAAAAAGTGTTGTTTAAAGTTTGCCACAAGCCACCTGGGAGACACACCAAACATGTGGAAGAAGGTGCTCTGGTCAGATGAAACCAAAATTGAACTTTTTGGCAACAATGCAAAACATTATGTTTGGCGTAAAAGCAACACAGCCCATCACCCTGAACACACCATCCCCACTGTCAAACATGGTGGTGGCAGCATCATGGTTTGGGCCTGCTTTTCTTCAGCAGGGACAGGGAAGATGGTTAAAATTGATGGGAAGATGGATGGAGCCAAATACAGGACCATTCTGGAAGAAAACCTGATGGAGTCTGCAAAAGACCTGAGACTGGGACGGAGATTTGTCTTCCAACAAGACAATGATCCAAAACATAAAGCAAAATCTACAATGGAATGGTTCAAAAATAAACATATCCAGGTGTTAGAATGGTCAAGTCAAAGTCCAGACCTGAATCCAATCGAGAATCTGTGGAAAGAACTGAAAACTGCTGTTCACAAATGCTCTCCATCCAACCTCACTGAGCTCGAGCTGTTTTGCAAGGAGGAATGGGAAAAAATGTCAGTCTCTCGATGTGCAAAACTGATAGAGACATACCCCAAGCGACTTACAGCTGTAATCGCTGCAAAAGGTGGCGCTACAAAGTATTAACTTAAGGGGGCTGAATAATTTTGCACGCCCAATCTTTCAGCCCCTGATTTGCCAAAAAAGCCCAAAACATCCAACAAATGTCGTTCCACCCCATGACCGTGTCCCACCTGCCGCCGACTCCTCACAAAAAAACACAGCTCCACATCTTCATGTTTGAAGCCCGAAATGTGGCAAAAGGTCGCAAAGTCCAAGGGGGCCGAACACTCCCGCAAGGCACCGCATATAAAGTGAAATAAACAATAAAAATTAACAGTAGACATCACACATACAGAAGTTTCAAAACAATAAAGACATTACAAATGTCATATTATATATATATATACAGTGTTTTAACAATGTACAATTGGTAAAGGACACAAGATAAAATAAATAAGCATAGGTATGGGTTGTATTTACAATGGTGCGTGTTCTTCACTGGTTGCCCTTTTCTCGTGGCAACAGGTCACAAATCTTGCTGCTTTGATGGCACACTGTGGAATTTCACCCAGTAGATATGGGAGTTTTTCAAAATTGGATTTGTTTTCGAATTCTTTGTGGATCTGTGTAATCTGAGGGAAATATGTCTCTCTAATATGGTCATACATTGGGCAGGAGGTTAGGAAGTGCAGCTCAGTTTCCACCTCATTTTGTGGGCAGTGAGCACATAGCCTGTCTTCTCTTGAGAGCCATGTCTGCCTACGGCGGCCTTTCTCAATAGCAAGGCTATGCTCGCTGACTCTCTCTCTCTCTCTCTCTCTATGGGAGTTGATCAAAATTGGATTTGTTTTCAAATTCTTTGTGGGTCTGTGTAATCTGAGGGAAATATAAGTCTCTAATATAGGTCATACAGAACATTTGTCAGGAGGTTAGGAAATGCAGCTCAGTTTCCACCTAATTTTGTGGTCAGTGTGAGCCAGGTCTGCCTTCGGCAACCTTTCTCAATAGCAAGGCTCTGCTCACTGAGTCTGTACATAGTCAAAGCTTTCCTTAATTTGGGGTCAGTCACAGTGGTCGGGTATTCTGCCACTGTGTACTCTCTGTTTAGGGCCAAATAGCATTCTAGTTTGCTCAGTTTTTTTGTTAATTCTTTCCAATGTGTCAAGTAATTATATTTTTGTTTTCTCATGATTTGGTTGGGTCGAATTGTGTTGCTTTCTTGGGAGTCTGTGGGGTCTGTTTGTGAACAAAGCCCCAGAACCAGCTTGCTTAGGGGACTCTTCTCCAGGTTAATCTATGGAAGGTTTGGGAATCGCTTGCTTTTAGGTGGTTGTGGAATTTAACATCTCTTTTCCGGATTTTGATAATTAGCGGGTATCGGCCTAATTCTGCTCTGCATGCATAATTTGGTGTTTTACGTTGTACACTGAAGACATTTTTGCAGAATTCTGCATGCAATTTGGTGTTTGTCCCATTTAGTGAATTCTTGGTTGGTGAGCGGACCCCTCTCTCTCCCTCTCTCTAGCCAACGTCTTGCAAAGAGAACTCACCCACTTCCTTGGATGGCTCCCCTCTACCATTAATACAAACTGACTCTTCACACATGTATGTTGGGTAATGAGGAGGGCGTTGGGCAGATTAAACAGTGCCATTCAACAGAGACACACAGTATTAAAAAAAACAATTAGATTGGGAACACACGGTATTAAAGCATAATGTGCAAACAGAGAGTTGTTTGTGATAATGAGAACATAACTCACTAACACATGTTCCTTGGCCGGTGTAATGAGCTGTGGTGCGGTGCAGTCTAGTGGATCTGCTATCTCTTCTGTTATTGTGCTTTATTTAGCCGACTCGCTGCTGGGCCATGCAGTGATTTGATGAGATAAATGAGCTAATCCAGCCCGGTGGTGTATTGTCATTGTTATTGCCGAGAGAGCGTCTCTCTCTGTTCCTCTCTTCTCTTTGCATAAGAGCAGCCTTATATAAATAATGCTCTTTGTTTGAGTGTATCTGTGGACTTATTAAGTGTGTTTGGTATTCAGGAGCGTATTACTGTCTGGGTGGTGACAGGGCCCTGATTAATATTCTGCCTCTGACTGGGCATCTCAGGAGGCTCAAATCCTCTTCACTAAGTGTGTGCTGGGTTTTGAAGTGCTGCTGATGATGAGACTCTTCTGTTGTATCTAGGAGAGCAGAGCTAGGTCTTATTATATAGGACAAACCTTTATCTCTCTTACACACACACAGTCCTGATTTATTCACACACACCGCTGCTACCGTATGTGGCTGATCTCAAATGGGGTCACATTTGATGCCTAACACTTATCTTTCTCTTTGAGTGTGGGGGAACATTCAGTACACAACTGAGCTTTAAGATGGCTTAGAAAATGTTTTCGAAATAGTAGGCCTAGTCGAGGTACAGTGTGTACCATGCTAAATGGAAATGTGCTTTTGCACTTACGCAAATGAAGGGGTTGATTGAGTCACACCAACTGTACTGTAGCTTGGTTTGTACTATCACACCCACTCTGCCTCACCAAACCTATTAAGCTAATGCAATTACTGTATGCAAATCAGCTATTCAGTGAAGTTGCTGTTAATATTTAATGTTTTTGAACAGGTTAGAATTCTAAGACAGAACCTCTTTTTTGTTGTTGTCACAAAATATTGTACACTACCGTTCAAAAGTTTGGGGTCACTTAGAAATGTCCTTGTTTTTGAAAGAAAAGCACATTTTTTTATCCATTAAAATAACATCAAATTGATCAGAAATACAGTGTAGACATTGTTAATGTAGTAAATGACTATTGTAGCTGGAAACGGCTGATTTTTAAAGGAATATCTACATAGGCGTACAGAAGCCCATTATCAGCAACCATCACTCCTGTGTTCCAAGGGCACGTTGTGTTAGCTAATCCAGGTTTATCATTTTAAAAGGATAATTGATCATTAGAAAACCATTTTGCAATTATGTTAGCACAGCTGAAAACTGTTGTTCTGATTAAAGAATCAATAAAACTGGCCTTCTTTAGACTAGTTGAGTATCTGGAGCATCAGCATTTGTGGGTTTGATTACAGACTCAAAATGGCCAGAAACAAATAACTTTCTTCTGAAACTCATCAGTCTATTCTTGTTGTGAGAAATAAATGCTATTCCATGCAAGAAATTGCCAAGAAACTATAGATCTCGTACAATGCTGTGTACTACTCCCTTCACAGAACAGCGCAAACTGGCTCTAGCCAGAATAGAAAGAGGAGTGGAAGGCCCCGGCTCACAACTGAGCAAGAGGACAAGTACATTAGAGTGTCTAGTTTGAGAAACAGACGCCTCACAAGTCCTCAACCTGCAGCTTCATTAAATAGTACTCTCAAAACACCAGTCTGAACGTCAACAGTGAAGAGGCGACTCTGGGATGCTGGCCTTCTAGGCAGAGTTGCAAAGAAAAAGCTATATCTCAGACTGGCCAATAAAAATCCAATATTAAGATGGGCAAAAGACCACAGACACTGGACAGAGGAAGATTGGAAAAAAGTGTTATGGACAGATGAATCTAAGTTTGAGTTGTTTGGATCACAAAGAAGAACATTCATGAGACGCAGAAAAAATGAAAAGATGCTGGAGGAGTGTTTGACATCATCTGTCAAGCATGGTGGAAGCAATGTGATGGTCTGGGGGTGCTTTGGTGGTGGTAAAGTGGGAGATTTGTACAGGGTAAAAGGGATTGTGAAGAAGGAAGGCTATTACTCTGTGGACAGAGCTTAATTAGAGCCAATTTCCTCCTACAACAGGATAATTGACCCAAAGCACAGCTCCAAACTATTTAGGGAAGAAGAAGTCAGCTGGTATTCTGTCTATAATGGAGTGGCCAGCAGAGTCACCGGATCTCAACCCTATTGCACTGTTGTGGGAGCAGCTTGACCGTATTGGTACGTAAGAAGTGCCCATCAAGCCAATCCAACTTGTGGGAGGTGCTTCAGGAAGCATGGGGTGAAATCTCTTCAGATTACCTCAACAAATTGACAACTAGAATACCAAAGGTCTGCAAGGCTGTAATTGCTGCAAATGGAGGATTCTTTGACGAAAGCAAAGTTTGAAGGACACAATTATTATTTAAATTTAAAAATCATTATTTATAACCTTGTTAACGTGTTGACTCTATTTCCTATTCATTTTTCAACTAATTTCATGTATGTTTTCATGGAAAACAAGGACATTTCTAAGTGACCCCAAACTTTTGAACGGTAGTGTAGGTTTTAGCCAGCGTCATTATCGTCACCTATCAATATTGGATCAATAATAGGTTTCTGTTTCAATGCCATTCTCTAGGTTTGTCTTTGTGATTCTCTGCTCCTCAACAACATGGGAAGAGTTGCTATAACATTGCAGTCATTATTTATAGGGGCTGCACACCCTCCCACTCATAGAATTAACTCTAAATAATGTTAATGACCACACATACTAAGAACTGTAGAGACCCTGTGTTAATAAACTTTGATAAACCTATCAAATAACATTTGATTTGATTTGATATCGACTTTGCCACTTCAGCATGCTTTTGTGGCACAGTCGATGCCATGCAGCGCCTTGGTCCAGAAGGTTGACGGTTCGCCCACCACCACAAACGAGATCACTTTCCCTGCCTGTTTCATTAGGCCAACACTATGATCAGAGTCATGAGGTCAAAGAAATTGTCCATAGAGCTCCGAGACAGGATTGTGTCGAGGCACTTCTCAGTAAATGGCACATGACAGCCTGCTTGAAGTTGACCAAAAGCTACCTAAAGACTCTCAAAACATGAGAAACAAGATTCTCTGGTCTGATGAAACCAAGATTGGTTATTGATTGATTATGTAAATTACCCTATCAGCTTCTAAAGGCACGACATCATTTTCTGAAATTTTCTAAGCTGTTTAAAGGCACAGTCAACTTAGTGTATGTAAACTTCTGACCCACTGGAATTGTGAAACAGTGAAATAATCTGTCGGTAAACAATTGTTGGAAAAATTACTTGTGTTACGCACAAAGTAGATGTTCTAACTGACTTGTGTTACGCACAAAGTAGATGTCCTAACCGACTTGTGTTACGCACAAAGTAGATGTCCTAACCATCTTGCCAAAACTATAGATTGTTAACAAGAGTGGTTGAAAAACAAGTTTTAATGACTCCGATTTCAACTGTTTTTACGCAGACTTTTATCTGCGACAAGTCAATGTGATGGAGGCACAACTCTGACGGGAAAATGTGCATATTGCTTGTATGCAGATTTTAGAATATTCGCAAGAAAATCGGTTGCCAATTGGACTGAAGTGTAGCTATAGACACCTTAAAGACTGGCAAGTGTGTTAGTCCAGTGACACTTTGATTATGCCTGCACATCATGGCATGGGCAGATTGGCCGTCTGGCAAATGCCAGAAGGGACGGACCATGTTTCGTTAGGGTGGGCTGGTCAAAAAAAAAAAATTGGGCTGACCAGTGGGCATCGGTCGGCCCCCCTACCAAGATGGGCTGCCCGGTTTTCTGATTGGCTGAGGTGGTGTAAATTCACATTCAAAGTCAAACGCATATCATCAAAGAGAGTGAGACCCGCTCTCTTTGTCAGTCACTCAGTCAGAACATATGATCATGGATTATAAAAAACAGAAAGTTGGTGCCGAAATAGTTAGAGAGCCCAAAAAAAGGATTCTTGAGGCCGACGCTGCTAAATGTCTCAAATGAACGACTTACAGTATTTGCTAAAAGTTCTGGTTCAGTTATAGTGGTGAGTTGTATCTCCAGACTCCATTGTTGTTTGTACATGCAATATCTGTTTAAAGATGAGCTGGTTGAAAATAGGTGTTCAAAAAGGAGGCAGGCCATGTTTTGCCAGTCACTAGTACAGTAAAGGTTGAGAGACCCTGCACTGTAGTGTACTGCTTATCTTATGTGTCAGTAGCACTACCGTCTGTGTGTGTGTGTGTGTGTGTGTAAGTAGCTAGTGGTGTGATGTGGCCTGGTGTGGGTAAAATGCCAGGGCTGAATTTTTGTCCCAGTCCGCCCATGCATCATGGTTCACCAGCCGTCCCACACATATACAGACCAGCCAAAACAAGCGTCTAGGAATTGCACTTAAAATCTCCCCTCCTATTCATCTGGAGGTTGAGCATTTTAAGCAGCTAGGCTTGCTATCTGTGGACAAAAAGAGTAGTATTAATTCAACTTGGTCTGAATAATCACGTACTCAGCCCCCAGGTAACTATTTTTCATTTGTTAGAGACGTCCACCAGTGTAATACCAGAGCAAGAGATTTTCACTGTTTTAAATATGAGTCTATCTGATAAGAAGATATACCGGCCCTGTTGAGTGGAACAAACTACCACAGCAACTCAGTCACACCAACCATAACCTCTTTTAAAAATAATGTCAAAAGCTGGCTAATGTGTGAACAGTAGAACATTTTGATGTCTATATCTATGTAATTGCATATGTATTTATGTATAAAAATAAAAAGATGTCACTGGTGTAGAGAGGAGTAGGCAGGACGCAGTCGCAGGTTTAGAACGACTGAATTTATTTAAGCGCCATAGATCAAACCAGCACGAAACCCAAACGCTGTTGTGCTCAAAATATATCTTCATAAACAAAAAGGCACAGGGCGAACCCAAAGTGCAAAATATAAAGTATCAGGAAATAGTGGGACTGATTCCTCTCAGGAAAACAAGTAACATTTACAACCGACAAAGACAAATGTCAGAGGGAGAATATATACAGTGATAGAGTGTGGATTGGAACCAGGTGTGTGTAATGATGACGAGACAAGTCTGGGGTTGATGCGTAAAGGGCGTTTGCCAGCAGCAGGTTCGGCAGCCCCTAGAAGGCCGGCGACGCCGAATCCCTGAGCTGGACAGCCAAAACGACGACTGGTGTCACAATAGGGACCACAATGGAATAAGTCTGACTTTATTGTGTAATCTCGGTCACTTTTAAAAATCTTTGTACTGTGTGTATATACAGTGCATTCGGAAAGAATTCAGACCCCTTGACTTTTTTTCACATTTTGTTACGTTTAAGCCTTATTCTAAAATGGATTAAATCGTTTTTCCCCCCACATCAATCTACACACATACCCCATAATGACAAAGGAAAAGGAACCAACAATATCAATTGTTTCTGACTGTGACTCTAATGGGAAGATGCCAGTAATGTTTTAGTGGTCAGTCTGGGCACACAGAGAGAGTTGGAATATTGGCCTTGATATATTTTTATTGAATATCACATTTACATAAGTATTCTTTTACCTTTTACTCAGAACTTTTTTGAAGCACCTTTGGCAGCGATTACAGCCTCGAGTCGGCTTGTGTATGACGCTACAAGCTTGATACACCTGTATTTGGGGAGTTTCTCCCATTCTTCTCTGCCGATCCTCTCAAGCTCTGTCAGGTTGGATGGCGAGCGTCGCTGCACAGCTATTTTCAGGTCTCTCCAGAGATGTTAGATTGGGTTCAAGTCCAGGCTCTGGCTGGGCCCCTCAAGGACATTCAGAGACTTGTCTCGATGCCACTCCTGCTTTGTCTTGGCTGTGTGATTAGGGTCATTGTCCTGTTGGAAGGAGAACCTTCACCCCAGTCTGAGTTTCTGAGCGCTCTGAAGCAGGTTTTCATCAAGGATCCCTCTGTACTTTTCTCCATTCAACTGTTCCTTGATCCTGACTAAATCAAATCAAATCAAATTTTATTTGTCACATACGCATGGTTAGCAGATGTTAATGCGAGTGTAGCGAAAAGCTTGTGCTTCTAGTTCTGACAATGCAGTAATAACCAACGAGTAATCTAGCTAACAATTCCAAAACTACTACCTTATACACATAAGTGTAAAGAGATAAAGAATATGTACATAAAGATATATGAATGAGTGATGGTACAGAGCGGCATAGGCAAGATGCAGTAGATGGTATCGAGTACAGTATATACAGTGCCTTGCGAAAGTATTCGGCCCCCTTGAACTTTGCGACCTTTTGCCACATTTCAGGCTTCAAACATAAAGATATAAAACAGTATTTTTTTTGTGAAGAATCAACAACAAGTGGGACACAATCATGAAGTGGAACGACATTTATTGGATATTTCAAACTTTTTTAACAAATCAAAAACTGAAAAATTGGGCGTGCAAAATTATTCAGCCCTTTTACTTTCAGTGCAGCAAACTCTCTCCAGAAGTTCAGTGAAGATCTCTAAATGATCCAATGTTGACCTAAATGACTAATGATGATAAATACAATCCACCTGTGTGTAATCAAGTCTCCATATAAATGCACCTGCACTGTAATAGTCTCAGAGGTCCGTTAAAAGCGCAGAAAGCATCATGCAGAACAAGGAACACACCAGGCAGGTCCGAGATACTGTTGTGAAGAAGTTTAAAGCCGGATTTGGATACAAAAAGATTTCCCAAGCTTTAAACATCCCAAGGAGCACTGTGCAAGCGATAATATTGAAATGGAAGGAGTATCAGACCACAGCAAATCTACCAAGACCTGGCCGTCCCTCTAAACTTTCAGCTCATACAAGGAGAAGACTGATCAGAGATGCAGCCAAGAGGCCCATGATCACTCTGGATGAACTGCAGAGATCTACAGCTGAGGTGGGAGACTCTGTCCATAGGACAACAATCAGTCGTATATTGCACAAATCTGGCCTTTATGGAAGAGTGGCAAGAAGAAAGCCATTTCTTAAAGATATCCATTAAAAAAGTGTTGTTTAAAGTTTGCCACAAGCCACCTGGGAGACACACCAAACATGTGGAAGAAGGTGCTCTGGTCAGATGAAACCGAAATTGAACTTTTTGGCAACAATGCAAAACGTTATGTTTGGCGTAAAAGCAACACACACAGCATCACCCTGAACACACCATCCCCACTGTCAAACATGGTGGTGGCAGCATCATGGTTTGGGCCTGCTTTTCTTCAGCAGGGACAGGGAAGATGGTTAAAATTGATGGGAAGATGGATGGAGCCAAATACAGGACCATTCTGGAAGAAAACCTGATGGAGTCTGCAAAAGACCCGAGACTGGGATGGAGATTTGTCTTCCAACAAGACAATGATCCAAAACATAAAGCAAAATCTACAATGGAATGGTTCAAAAATAAACATATCCAGGTGTTAGAATGGCCAAGTCAAAGTCCAGACCTGAATCCAATCGAGAATCTTTGGAAAGAACTGAAAACTGCTGTTCACAAATGCTCTCCATCCAACCTCACTGAGCTCGAGCTGTTTTGCAAGGAGGAATGGGAAAAAATTTCAGTCTCTCGATGTGTAAAACTGATAGACATACCCCAAGCAACTTACAGCTGTAATCGCAGCAAAAGGTGGCGCTACAAAGTATTAATTTAAGGGGGCTGAATAATTTTGCACGCCCAATTTTTCTGTTTTTGATTTGTTATGTAAAGTAGTATGTAAACAAAGTGGCATAGTTTAAAGTGGCTAGTGATACATGTATTACATAAAGATGCAGTAGATGATATAGAGTACAGTATATACGTATACATATGAGATAAATAATGTAGGGTATGTAAACATTATATTAAGTAGCATTGTTTAAAGTGGCTAGTGATAAATTTTACATCAATTCCCATGAATTCCCATTATTAAAGTGGCTGGAGTTGAGTCAGTGTGTTGGCAGCAGCCACTCAATGTTAGTGGTGGCTGTTTAACAGTCTGATGGCCTTGAGATAGAAGCTGTATTTCAGTCTCTCGGTCCCAGCTTTGATGCACCTGTACTGACCTCGCCTTCTGGACGATAGCGGGGTGAACAAGTAGTGGCTCGGGTGGTTGTTGTCCTTGATGATCTTTATGGCCTTCCTGTGACATCCCTCCCCAAAGCAAAAGATACATTAGACAACACTCCCCTATCTTGGACCCACCCCACCCCAGTAAATTTTGAACTGTCCTTTACATGAAAACAGTTTGTACCAACTAATATTACACAGATCTCCAATCCTGACAGCATTGTTTTATGTGGGACCAGAGTTTAATCTTGCCTAAAGCTAGTGCCAAGCGAAACCTCTATCTGGAAACTAAAAAAATATATATTTGAATTATTAAATATTTAGCAATTTTCTTTATGAACAGTCCCAGTTCCGCCTGTTTTCATCTTACGTTTTGGGCAATGTTTTGTCCCACTTTGTTCCTCAAAAAAAACTCTGGTCAGGCAAACACATTTCACAAGGGCCTATAAAGTTGGGAGATTGCCTTTAATGCGTACCATCACTCAAATCGATGCCATAGAGCTGGGGTCTGCTCTGGCTAAATGCCCCTGTACTGTACTGTAATGTCCTATGGAGAAGTTCCAGTCACCTTTCTGCTCCACTGGGTTCCAGTGATGAGAGGACAGAGGGAAAACAAGGTTATCAGCAGATTAAAGTCTATCGAGCCTATAACTCTTCATACTGTCCTCATCTCCTCTGAGGGAGAGGGGGGGGGGGGGGATTGGAGGATGAGGTCAGGAGGTTGGCGCAAGGCCAATATTCCAACCCTCTCTCTGTGTGCCCAGACTGACCACTAAAACATTACTGCCATCTTCCCATTAGAGTCACAGTCAGAAACAATTGATATTGTTGGCAATATCCTTAGTTCCTAATAAAAAGCCAGTCACAGTGGTTTATTAGGCTTATGTTGAATGGCTCAGTCACAGTGGTTTTCATATCTCTATTAGATTAGAGGTCCTTATTGATCATGGTTGCTGGTTATCTTCAGTGATGCTGGTAATCACTCCATCAGAGGCCATACAGGCTTAATTTAGACCTCTCTCTCTCTCTCTGTGGTCTAATCTCCCATATTGGATTTCAGCACTACATTAGTGCATTTGACTGCACAGATGGGCAGGCCTCATGTCTCTAATGGTCACTGTGTAAGAACTGGGTCTGTGGAACTGTGCGTGGGACTGTGTTTGTGCGTGCACTTGTCCGTACGTGTGTGTGTGAAGCTTTACTGACTCAGGGTAGTCAATACTGTGTATTTATGTAAATTGCCTTCAGAAAGTATTCATACCCCTTGACTTATTCCACATTTTGTTGTGTACAGCCTGAATTCAAAATGGATTACAAATATATATATCACCCATCTACACACAATACCCCGATAATGACAAAGTGAAAACATGTATTTTGACATTTCTGCTAAATTATTGAAATAACTCCCTAGTCCTTAACGATTACAAGCATACCCATAACATGATGCAGCCACCACTATGCTTGAAAATATGGAGAGTTGTATTCAGTAATGTGTTGTATTGGATTTTCCCCAAACATTACACTTTGTATTCAGGACAGAAAGTGAATTGCTTTGCCACATTTTTGTTGCAGTATTACTTTAGTGCCTTGTTGCAAATAGGAGGCATGTTTTGGAATGTTTTTATTCTGTATAGGCTTCCCTCTTTTCCCTCTGTCATTTAGTTTATTATTGTAGAGTAACTACAATGTTGTTAATCCATCCTCTGTTTTTTCCTATCACAGCCATTAAACTCTGTAACTGTTTTAAAGTCACCTTTGGCCTTGTGAAATCCCTGAGTGGTTTCCTTCCTCTCCAGCAACTGAGTCAGGAAGGAGGTCTGTATCTTTGTATTGGCTGGGGGTATTGATACACCATCTAATGTGTAATTATTAACTTCACCATGCTGAAAGGGATATTCAGTGTCTGCTTTTTAAAATGTTGACCCATCTACCAATAGGTGCCCTTCTTTGCTAAGCATTGGAAAACCCCTGTGGTCTTTGTGTTTGAAATTCACTGCTCGACTGAAGGACCATACAGATATGTGTGGGGTACAGAGATGAGGTAGTCATTCAAAAAGCATGTTAAACACTATTGTTGTACCAAGAGTGTGTCCATGCAACTTATGTGACAGATCTTTACTCCTGCACTCATGTAGGCTTGCCATAGCAAAGGGGGTGAATAATTATTGACTCAAGACATTTCAGCTATTCATTTTTTATTCATTTGTAAAATAATCCACAACAGAAAAATCCACTTTGACATGATGGGGTATTGTGTGCAGGCCAGTGACAAGAAAAGCTAAATGTGACCCATATTAGAATCAGGCTAGAACACAAATAAATGTGTAAAAAGTAAAGGGGTGTGAATAATGTATGTATGCATCTGTCTGCATGACTAGTGACTGACAGAACTGGGTTCAAATACTGTTTCAAATATCAAATATACTGTTTCAAATATCTAAATTACTTCCACATACATTCAAAGTAACTAGTCATGTATATTTATTTGAAAATACAAGTAGTTTAACATTTTAAGGTATCTGAAAGTAATTGAAAATATTAAAATACACTGACTCAGATATTAATCTCATGCATTTAACACAGGTATTTGATAATAGTAATTTAAACTACTCCCAAATACAATTGAGTTGTTTGAGTTGTTATTTGGTTTTTACAAATATCCTTTCAAATACTTAAATAAAAGTAGTTGTTTTTGGGCTGTGTATTTGAAAATACTAAAATACACAGAAGGTATTTTAAATACCAGATACTCATATACACATGTAATCATTGAGATGGAGCAGACAGACAGACACCGGCTGATGCCAGAGGACAGTAGCCCTTTATGGAGTACAGACCCAGTGACAGATTTTGATTGTAAGGTTGAAGCCATGCTCCCCAAGCTTTCGATGTGTAGAGATGCCTGTGTCGCTCATATTTTCACACATTGCATTGCAGTATCGTTTCTCTCTTCCATACTGATTTACCTTTGGGCTTCTTCAGAACTCTGTATCTATTTGTTTCTCTCTCTTTTACTCAGAATCACGAACACACACACACCTGACACAGCCTCAATTTCACACCTTCCTGCATTTCTGCAGATAGTAACGGGTAATTCCCTTTTCTTTAGTGATAAAAATGTAATATGCTGTCTACAGTATGTTATCACAGTGGTTGTACTCAGGAAGAGTGGCTTGTTACGAGAGAGTGGCTTTCATACTCCGATGCTCAAGCTGTCTTAAGATCTGGGCCTCGTTTTCCAGTTGCGAAATAACCAGATGCATCGTTATTTAGGAGCCAACTTTTTAAGAGTGCTTCCCAAACAAGCACATAGAGAGAACATTTGGTAAGTGCGTCTTAGACCATGTGTGGATACTCATAGGATCGAAAGAAAAGCAGCACTGCTCTCGGATCAGCTCCTAGAGAGATATTATCACTACCACCTATGGCTGCAAATGGGCTATTGAGTGCGAGGCTGCTTATTACGCGTAAACATTAATAATGCACTAAATCAAAAAAATTGGGCACATTACTGCGCACACATTGTCACATCATCAAACACATTAAGGCAAACAATTACAGACCGTAGCCTAGTCGCAGTTATATACAACATTAAACAGTTCTGCTTCCTGACAAACTCTTAGCTTCACGTTCTGTTGCGGAATTATTTTGGCAAACTTACTGTAAGTGGTGAACACATGCACTGATACATTTCTATTAGCACACACTTCACCCTGGTTGAGGCTTTTAAGCGTTTAATTGAATGTTTGGGAAGCAACAGTATGTGCTAATTGAAAGTCTACCTCAGGATAAAGGCTGATGTTGTTTTACTGAAAATAGAAACAGCAGGAGCAACCTTTTCATTATACTATAACTCTGCTCACAGATGCAACGTTAATGAAAACTCCACTGAACCTTCATACAAGATCATTAAAAGTCATATTGCCAAGGGTTACATTTAGAGTTAACCTTTAGAAACCCCAGGTTTACAAGATTTTCCTTTTGTAAGAAATAACCCTTTTTAGTGGTGAAGAATGGTCTGCTATTGCCACAGCAAAATAAATATATTCCTATTTTAAATGTCTTCTGAATCCAATATGCATTGAGGTGGTCCAGCTAAACTATCATTACCTACTTAAATTGTTACAAACATGCACACTTTGCTCTGTGCACTCCCATGTGCCCTGCATGTTAAAGAGCTAGCCACTGGAGCCCTGTGTGTGAAGGCTATATATTTCATCACAACAGGAGCACATGCACTATAGCCTAACTATGGATGCACTAATTCATGTAGATCAAGAATGTCTTGTCTGTTCTAAGGCCTCTGCTCTATAGGTGCCAGTGCTATGGGTGATGTGCTATAGGGGTTTTGCTATGGAGTATGTCACCTTCTACCTGCAATGGGCCTGTTTGCTATAAATATTGGATTTAAGAGCAAGCACTCTTGTGTTATGAGCTCTGTACTATAAAGGTATTGTCCTACAGTATGGGTGTTTGTACTATTGGTTCCATGCTCTGGTGCAATGGTTAAGTTTTTTATTGTGGCTTTGTGTGTGTATATATATTTGTTCTTTATTACAGGTGTAGAGTACATAGTTTTGTCTTTGTCTTTAGCTTGTTTTCCATCCTCCCCTCTCTTCCCAGTTTGTAGCTCTGTCGTTTGTTTGAGGAACACTGGGGGCTTGGCAAGCAGCTCAGCCTCAGCATGTCTGCAGTGGAGGACTCAACAGTGTAACTAAGAGGTTTATATTCCATACTGAGGGGAAAGGAGGCCAGCGGCGCTGGGTACTGGGTAGGGAGGTAGAGACGACAGATGTGTGGAGTCAGCAGACACAGGAAGCCTGGGGTTCAATGATGCAGAAACAAAGAAACACATCGAGAGGATGATGAGGCTTAGCTTAGCTCTATGCTGCCAGGCTGGTTCTACTGCTGCTGCTACTGCATTCACACCTCCAAGACTCAGTTGTAAACATCTATATATGATTATAATTATTATTTTTGTTTTATTGTTTCATTCACCCCTGCACTGTTGGAGCTCAGACCTTAAGAGTTTGACTGTACACTGCTACTACATCTGCAACCCTAAATAAAAAATCTAATCTAATCTCTCCAGGCAGCACCAGTGTTAACTGACCTGAGAGAGGCAGAGCAGGGCCAGGTATAGCAGGTGTTTTAAGAAGGTTTGAAATGGTGTGTGTGTTTGAGTAAGGATGATACTGGTGCATTTACTAATCTTATTTTGGGGAGAGGGCTCACTGAGCGAGAGTACATTTACATAGGGCCTGTAAAGGGCCATAAGTAAACAAGAAAATGCTCACCCAGAGGTGGCACTCCTATTGGCCGGTGACTTTAATGCGGGAAAACTGAAATCTGTTTTACCTCATTTCTACCAGTATGTCACCTATGCAACTAGAGGCAAAAAAATCACCTTTACACTACATACAGAGGTGCATACAAAGCTCTCCCTCACCCTCCATTTGGCAAATCTGACCATAACTCTATCCTCTTGATTCCTGCTTACAAACTAAAATTCAAATAGGAAGTACCAGTGACTCACTCAATACGAAAGTGGTCCGATGAAGCGGATGCTAAGCTACAGGACTGTTTTGATAGCAGACTGGATTCACCCTATGGCATTGAAGAGTTTACCAAATCAGTCACTGGCTTCATTAATAAGTGCATTGACGACATCGTCCCCACAATGACAGTACGTACATATCCCAACCAGAAGCCATGGATTACAGGCAACATCCCCACTGAGCTAAAGGCTAGAGCTGCCGCTTTCAATGAGCAGGAGACACTAATTTGAACTCCCTACGACGAACCATCAAACAGACAAAGTGTCAATACAGGACCAAGATCGAATCCTACTACACCAGCTCTGACACTCGTCGGATGTGGCAGGACTTGCAAACTATCATAGACAAAAGGAAACCCAGCCACGAGCTGTCCAGTGATGCGACCCTACCAGACCAGCTAAATACGCTTCGAGGCTAGCAACACTGACCTGTGCATGCATGAGAGCACCAGCTGTTCCGGATGACTGTGTGACGACGCTTTTCATAGCCGATGTGAGCAAGACATTTAAACAGGTTAACATTCACAAGGCTGCAGAACCAGAAGGATTACCCAGGATGCATACTCATGCGCTGACCAGCTGGCAAGTGTTTTCAATTAAATATTCAACCTCTCCTTGACCCAGTCTGTAATACCTACTGTACATGTTTCAAGCAGACCACCATAGTCCTTGTGCCCAAGAACGCCAAGGTAACCTATCTAAATGACTATCACCCCATAGCACTCACATCTGTGGCCATTACATTTTAAGTTATCGTTACTCAATATGTATTTATTATTTGTGTTATTGTTTTTCAATTTATTCCCTGTGTTATTATTTTATCATTTGTTATTTTTTTCTACTATTTCTCATTTTTTTCTCTCTGCATTGTTGGGAAGGGCCCGTAAAGTAAGCATTTCACTGTTATTCTACACCTGCTGTTTACAAAGCATGTGACAAATACAATTTGATTTGATTCACCGCCTCTGAGACTTGATATTTTTTCAGAACCTGGAAAGGTAGTATTTTGTGTCAAAGGCTTTCCATGTTTAATTAACAGTCAAGTAAACTCCTCCAGAGTTATATAAGTCTGCTGACTGTGCAGGTGAGAGTTTAGTTTTCTGCTTCAGCCACAACGTAATAACATTTTATAAAATGACAGCTGTGACAGCGCTATACTTTAATTGTAGTAGTGGAATTGTTGCGGAGTTGAAAAGGAGTAGGTTTGAATTTGCCCTTCATTACTGACCATCCTAAAGTCACACCCTTAGCTCTGCTGTTTATTAGAATTAAATCGTAGGAGTTAGACATTATAATAAAAGCTTTGTGGTTATTAAGGAAAATTAAATACTGGAGGAAATGCTCATTAGGGCTAAATCTGTCTATATCTGTTTTGAGCTGGCTTGTCCTCTCGTGACATAAGACCAGATCCCTCAAAACCTCCACCTCCACCTAGACGTTGGGCACAGAGGACCAGACCAAAATTGCATTCACATGATCTGCAGTGGTCTTGAGATCAACAACCCATTTGTGCTGTTCATACAGGCGTATCCTGTATGATCTAATCACCTGGTCCAGGTACTCACTAGGAGAGATACTGTCAGCATCATTAAGCTACATTCCTTTCTCTCCCGTCTCCTGAGCTCACGGGTAGCAGACATGTGAATACGGAGCTGTCTGTGCGTGTGTTTGGAATGTGTGAAGCATGAAAAATGTGAGTGCCCTTTAACTTTTCTCACATATCCTTTCTCCAAGAGTGTCAAGCTCAGTATGCTTTGGTTTGAGGTGCCTTTGAATTTTTGGGGCTGTTTACCTACAGGAACCTGGGAATAGCTTTATAACAATAACTGTATTTTAAACAAGCACTTTGTCTACCTTTGAATTACATATAACCTACTGTCATTGAGCTGTTAACAGTAAGATATGGGTATAAAAATGGTTTTGACTAGATGGGATACAGTTTTTGTCAGATTTGACTTTTCGTTGCAGGTTAGCAGAATTTACACAGTAGATTAGGATAATTAATGTGGCTAGCAGGTTAGGAGAATTAGGTTAAGGTTTGGAGAAGGGTTATAGTTAGTATTAGCTAAAATGAAGACATTTTTTATTTTATTTTATTTAACTAGGCAAGTCAGTTAAGAACAAATTCTTATTTTCATTGACGGCCTATGAACTGCTTCGTTCAGGGGCAGAACTACAGATTTGTACCTTGTCAGCTCTGGGATTCGATCTTGCAACCTTTCGGTTACTAGTCCAACGTACTAACCACTAGGCTACCTGCCTCCCGATGTCAATTTGACAAAAGCTGTATCCCTTCTAGCCATGAGCTATACAAATATGAGTATAATTGTATTTGTATTTTTTGGAGCGGGAATAAAATAAGTACAAAGGTCCAAAATGTGTCGCCTCTCCGAAAGATCTTTGGCATATGACACGGAGGACAAGGAGCTAAGAACACTGGCACCCAGGCTGCAATATCTGCACTATTACAGTAATTCTGAGATCTAATGAGTTTCCCCAATAGCTTTATTATAGGTTGTGAAGAGTATCTAGCTATCACACAGTGTTCTTTCCTGCTGCAGAGTTAGCAGAAGATCTGCCTCTGCCCCACTTTTTCCCTGAGCGACAGATACACAAAGAAGACACAGAGACTGAGACAAACAGGCCTAATTGGCAGCAGCCTTGTCATAGGGTTTCCCCATAGTCCTGGCTCTCCAAAGGACCCTCATTCAGCCGCTGGATTTGATGTGCCTGGTGACCACAGTGGTGTTTCTGTAGCTGTGTAGTGGTGGAGTTCCTATGGATGCCCTCTAACAAGTTCTGTCTGTGTAGTGATGGAGTTCCTATGGGTGCCCTCTAACAAGTTCTGTCTGTGTAGTGATGGAGTTCCTATTGGTGCCCTCTAACAAGTTCTGTCTGTGTAGTGATGGAGTTCCTATTGGTGCCCTCTAACAAGTTCTGTCTGTGTAGTGATGGAGTTCCTATGGGTCCCCTCCACTTTAACAAGCTCTATCTGTGTAGTGATGGCGTTCCTATGGGTCCCCTCCACTCTAACAAGCTCTATCTGTGTAGTGATGGCGTTCCTATGGGTCCCCTCCACTTTAACAAGCTCTATCTGTGTAGTGATGGCGTTCCTATGGGTCCCCTCCACTCTAACAAGCTCTATCTGTGTAGTGATGGCGTTCCTATGGGTCCCCTCCACTTTAACAAGCTCTATCTGTGTAGTGATGGCGTTCCTATGGGTCCCCTCCACTTTAACAAGCTCTATCTGTGTAGTGATGGCGTTCCTATGGGTCCCCTCCACTTTAACAAGCTCTATCTGTGTAGTGATGGCGTTCCTATGGGTCCCCTCCACTTTAACAAGCTCTATCTGTGTAGTGATGGCGTTCCTATGGGTCCCCTCCACTTTAACAAGCTCTATCTGTGTAGTGATGGCGTTCCTATGGGTCCCCTCCACTCTAACAAGCTCTATTTACCCCAGTTCCTCAAAGAGAAGAGCCTTATCCTCATGAACTATCCTTCTCAGCTGGAAGAAGTGCACAGATGTCTCTTTTCTTCTCTCTCCTGCGGTATGTGTCACTCCCATCCTTCAGACGTTTCTTCTCTCTCCTGCGGTATGTGTCACTCCCATCCTTCAGACGTTTCTTCTCTCTCCTGCGGTATGTGTCACTCCCATCCTTCAGACGTTTCTTCTCTCTCCTGCGGTATGTGTCACTCCCATCCTTCAGACGTTTCTTCTCTCTCCTGCGGTATGTGTCACTCCCATCCTTCAGACGTTTCTTCTCTCTCCTGCGGTATGTGTCACTCCCATCCTTCAGACATTTCTTCTCTCTCCTGCGGTATGTGTCACTCCCATCCTTCAGACATTTCTTCTCTCTCCTGCGGTATGTGTCACTCCCATCCTTCAGACGTTTCTTCTCTCTCCTGCGGTATGTGTCACTCCCATCCTTCAGACGTTTCTTCTCTCTCCTGCGGTATGTGTCACTCCCATCCTTCAGACATTTCTTCTCTCTCCTGCGGTATGTGTCACTCCCATCCTTCAGACATTTCTTCTCTCTCCTGCGGTATGTGTCACTCCCATCCTTCAGACGTTTCTTCTCTCTCCTGCGGTATGTGTCACTCCCATCCTTCAGACATTTCTTCTCTCTCCTGCGGTATGTGTCACTCCCATCCTTCAGACATTTCTTCTCTCTCCTGCGGTATGTGTCACTCCCATCCTTCAGACGTTTCTTCTCTCTCCTGCGGTATGTGTCACTCCCATCCTTCAGACGTTTCTTCTCTCTCCTGCGGTATGTGTCACTCCCATCCTTCAGATGTTTCTTCTCTCTCCTGCGGTATGTGTCACTCCCATCCTTCAGACATTTCTTCTCTCTCCTGCGGTATGTGTCACTCCCATCCTTCAGACATTTCTTCTCTCTCCTGCGGTATGTGTCACTCCCATCCTTCAGACGTTTCTTCTCTCTCCTGCGGTATGTGTCACTCCCATCCTTCAGACATTTCTTCTCTCTCCTGCGGTATGTGTCACTCCCATCCTTCAGACATTTCTTCTCTCTCCTGCGGTATGTGTCACTCCCATCCTTCAGACGTTTCTTCTCTCTCCTGCGGTATGTGTCACTCCCATCCTTCAGACATTTCTTCTTCATCTTATTTTCCTCTTTCATATACACTAGAATAACACTGACTGCTGTAGCTGAGTTTCCGTTGTTCTTCTGGGATGGTAGGCCTCTGTTTTGTGTTGCAGGCTGGCAGGATGCGGATGGGGATGCTAATGCTAGCTGACCTTGGGCTGAGGATCGATCCAGATCATTAAGCCGGCCTTCCCTGAGATGCTCCCCTCACCTCCCTGACATTACGCGCAGCATTACATGTCTTATCATGAGAGCCTCTCCTCACCACACTCATTTGTCATTCATTTCAATTAGTCTGTGGAGGCACGCTAATGTGAGTGTAATCATACTCCAGCCAGGCAGCGTGGAGTGTTTGGCAGCCTGTCAAAGGGCCAAAGGAGGCTTTTATCTTCAGTTCATGGTTGTATTTCAAAAAGTTCAGACTGAACACAGGGACCCTCAGCAGCCCTTGGTGCTTTTCACTGGGTTGTCTCACTAGGTGGCACAGTGATCAAAGCCAATCTGGACCTGTGGACGGCACTATCCTCCATGCTGCCTCGAGCTGCTTTGCTTCTGGCTGTGATACACTCAGGGTTAGTGCGATCCTGGGTCCTTGTGACGTCTCTACACTAAACCCTACTCTTAACCCCTACCCTTACCTTAACCACTTTATATGTCAACTTCAATGGGGTAGGGACGTCCCAAGACTTCCAGGTAGCAAGGACATTCAGTATACTGTATTGTACAGCTCAGCCATACAGCACATTACTGCTTTCTTAAATCACAACAATAGGAGACCACTTACTGACTCTTTGGTTGTCTGAATGATTGTGTGGATGATATTGAGGTGGATCTGAAATCTTTACTTGCTAGTGAAATACATTTCACAAAATAGGCTTTGATCTAATATTTTATTAAAAAGCCCTTGAAAATAGAACAGACTTGATAAAGATTTACACTAGGGTCCCCCAACTGGTGGCTCACGGGCCAAATAATGATTTTCTTTTGGGCCTCTCAAGTTTTCTGAGTAAAAACAAAAAAGTACCATTCAAAAGTTTGGACACACTACTCATTCCAGGGGTTCTTTATTTTGACTATTTTCTACATTGTAGAATAATAGTGAAGAAATCAAAACTATGAAATAACACATATGGAATCATGTAGTAACCAAAAAAGTGTTAAACAAATCAATTTCAGATTCTTCAAAGTAGACACCCTACTTTCTACAATGTAGAAAACATAAAAAATAAAGAAAACCTTTCAGTAGGTGTGTCCAAACTTTTGACTGGTACTGTATACATTGTAATTTTAAACCATTTAACCATTTAAAAATGGTTGGATATATACATTTTTAAACCAACAAATTAGCTCCAAGTGATTTTCATTTGGGAAATCTGTACCAAACTATTCCCACGCATAATAGATATGTGATCGTATACAAATGTAAGCAAGGTTCGAAATGATTATGTTTTAGTGAAATACTATCTGTTTGGGACTCTTGCGGTCAATGTGAATTCTACAAATGATCTGGAATTATGTTCCAGACCCTGACCTTTCTTTCAATAAAACATCTAGTTGGTGATCCCTGATTTTCACCATGCCCTTTCTCATACAGGAGCTGTCTACCACGCTACAGTTACCACATGGGGGCAGTGTTGATTTGTAAAAAGGTGGAATCCCTGCACAGTGCACAAAGGAATGTACACTGACTATACCAAATTTTAGGAACACCTTGCTAATATTGAGTTACACTCCCCCACCATTTTGCCCTCAGAAAAGCCTCAATTCACCAGGTTATGCACTCTACAAAGTGTCAAAAGCGTTCCACTGGGATGCAGTCCCATGTTGCCTCCAATGCTTCCCACAGTGGTGTCAATTGGCTGGATGTCCTTTGGGAGGTGGACCATTCTTGATACACCCTGGAAACTGTTGAGCATGAAAAACCCAGCAGCGCTGCAGTTCTTGACACACTCAAACCTATACCCCCTTCAAAGTGGGCTCCAGAGTGGCACAGCGGTCTAAGGTATTGCATCTCAGTGCAAGAGGCTTCACTACAGTTCCTGTTTCAAATCCAAGCTGTATCACATCTGGCTGTGATTGGGAGTCCCGTAGGGCGGTGCATAACTGGCCCAGCGTCGTCCAGGTTTGGCCGGGGTAGGCAGTCTTGTTCTTAACTGACTTGCCTGGTTAAATAAAAAGTCCCATAAGCCTTTTGTCTTACATATTCACCCGCTGAATGGCACAAATACAGAATCCGTGTCTCAATTGTCTCAAGGCTTAAAAATCATTCTTTAACCTGTCTCCTTCCCTTCATCTACACCCTTCCCTTCATCTGATCGAAGTGGATTTAACAGGTGGCAGCATTAAGCTCATAGCTTTCACCTGGTCAGTCTATGTCATGGAAATAATCGAGCAGAGGTACATTAACTATAATGTACTGCACACACTGTCACACATTGTCACATACTGCCACGCAGGGTCAGACAGTTTAGTTAGAGTCCCCCAAAGGAGAGATTTCACGGGCTCACCTTCCCCCAAGTTAGTATTTGGTATTTTATTAGGATCCCCATTAAATTAACCAGCTGCCTGCTGGAACAACCAGTCACTAACCACAACCAAGAAGTAACCAGGTCCAACTGTCTGATGTTTTAATGTTCAAACTGACAGATAGACAGGTCAAGCCTGGGAGGTCTGGGAACCATTGGCTGACATTTACAGAAGGAAATGTTGCTGGATCATAAGTCACAGCCACACTGGTATCAAATCACCCAGGATTTCATCTGCTACCATGTAGAATTTAATAATACTTCAAACAAATGTAGAAAACTCATGACAAATCAAGGTGCAGGCTTTGGTTTGGTGTTAGCTAATAACTTTGTTACAATGAAATTGTGAACTTCTATCCTCAACACAGAACTGGTGCTGCTGTTCAAGGGAAACTCATTTGGTCTCAAACTGGATTGGTCTGTTTTTCAAGGCTAGTGTTAATGCTATGGTTTTAGTTCTAGGGTGATAGTATGAGGTTTAAGAAGTGTTCTAGCTTCAGTGCTGCCTGATCCTGCTGGCTTCAAGACCCAGTGGGTCTAGTTCTACTGTCACCATAGCAACCAGCGCTGAGCCGTGCTGTAAAAGTTTCATTAGAAATGTAACAGGATTTATTTTCTTTCTCTAGCCTTCATTAGAATTTTGATTACTGTGCCTGTTGAAATACTTTAGAGTTTTTTGAAGAAGGGATCATTTATTTATTTTATCAGTCCTCGCTGTTGAGAATTTGATTGGGCGGCTGTCTTTGTATGCTTATCGTGGGTGAGCACTGAAAGAGCTGAATAACTATCAGTATAATTAGTGGGACCCCCACAACAGAAACGAAAGGAGCTACTTTAGTACTTATTTGCTGAACTTTGAAACATTTAATTGTCACACACATTTACTGAATCACATTCGATTCATACTGTTATTTGTTTTGGGAATATAGGGTAGATGTGAAAAGGATCAATTCAGTCTCAGTTTTTCCTCATACATCAAGAAATAAAATAAAACAACTTAAAATATGCAAATGCTATTGTTTTTCCGCTCCCTTGGTAATTTACATTACATGTGAATAGAATACAGAATGTGGCCAATGGATTGGAATTGAATAAACAGAGCTATATGGCTCAGTGAAAATAACACATAAGGAAATAAGATTCTCAGGCTTTTACAGTGACATTTCAAATTAGATTTGTCTTCGAGACATCCATGTAGGGGGATATTGAAAAGAAACCCAAAGCAATTCCATTTAAAGTTGGAGACACAAGTATTGCAAATTGTGTTCTCTCAGACAGAAATAGAGAGCATCAACAAGACCTTGATTGGTTATTGGATGTTTGCTAAACCCATCGTTTAGTTTCATGAGAAGTTTATTCCTCATTTTTCCCGTACGGTTTTCATTTCAACAGAACAACATTTTACTTTTTCCACTGAGAGGATTGGCTGTCCAGAGGTTCCAAACCCAATGTGGTGCAGTCAGACCAAACTGTTTCCTGCATGGGTAAGCTCTTGTTTTACTGGAATACGATTTTTCATCATTTATATATGCAGTTTGCAGGTTCTGGTAATACATGGTTCATACACATATGATGTTAAGTAATCCAATAACTCTAAGCATTATAAGCAGTATAGGTCCTATATCATAGCAATATACCTTAACATGAACACAGTGTACAAAACATTAGGAACACCTGCTCTTTCCATGACATTGACTGATCAGGTCAATCCAGTTGAAAGCTATGATCCCATATTGATGTAATTTGTTAAATCCACTTCAATCAGTGTAGCTGAAGGGGAGGAGCCCGGTTAAAGAAGGATGTTTTAGTCTTGAGACAATTGAGACATGTTTGTCATTCAGAGGGTGAATGTGCAAGACAAAATATTTAAGTACTTTTGAACGGGGTATGGTAGTAGGTACCAGGCGCACTGGTTTGTGTCAAGAATTGCAATGCTGCTGAATTTTTCACGCTCAACAGTTTCCCATGTTGATCAAGAATGGTCCACCACCCAAAGGACATCCAGCCAACTTGACACAACTGTGGGAAGCATTGGAGTCTGTGGAATGCTTGACACCTTGTAGAGTCCATGCCCCGATGAATTGAGGCTATTCTGAGGTCAAAAAGCGACACAACGCAATAATAGGAAGGTGTTCCTAATGTTTTGTACACTCAGGGTACAGCACAATCAAGAGTTCTCTATTTCAACTTCTGTAATGACCATATTTTACCTGAATACAAGCACGTCTTCACAACTTTAATTTATCTCCTCTAACCCCTCTGCTGTGTGGGCTGGGCCGTCAACACCATGTTGTGCTGCAAATAACGTGTGGATAGTATACAGTGCCTTGCGAAAGTATTCGGCCCCCTTGAACTTTGCGACCTTTTGCCACATTTCAGGCTTCAAACATAAAGATATAAAACTGTATTTTTTTGTGAAGAATCAACAACAAGTGGGACACAATCATGAAGTGGAACGACATTTATTGGATATTTCAAACTTTTTTAACAAATCAAAAACTGAAAAATTGGGCGTGCAAAATAATTCAGCCCCTTTACTTTCAGTGCAGCAAACTCTCTCCAGAAGTTCAGTGAGGATCTCTGAATGATCCAATGTTGACCTAGATGACTAATGATGATAAATACAATCCACCTGTGTGTAATCAAGTCTCCGTATAAATGCACCTGCACTGTGATAGTCTCAGAGGTCCGTTAAAAGCTAGAGAGCATCATGAAGAACAAGGAACACACCAGGCAGGTCCGAGATACTGTTGTGAAGAAGTTTAAAGCCGGATTTGGATACAAAAAGATTTCCCAAGCTTTAAACATCCCAAGGAGCACTGTGCAAGCGATAATATTGAAATGGAAGGAGTATCAGACCACTGCAAATTACCAAGACCTGGCCGTCCTTCTAAACTTTCAGCTCATACAAGGAGAAGACTGATCAGAGATGCAGCCAAGAGGCCCATGATCACTCTGGATGAACTGCAGAGATCTACAGCTGAGGTGGGAGACTCTGTCCATAGGACAACAATCAGTCGTATATTGCACAAATCTGGCCTTTATGGAAGAGTGGCAAGAAGAAAGCCATTTCTTAAAGATATCCATAAAAAGTGTCGTTTAAAGTTTGCCACAAGCCACCTGGGAGACACACCAAACATGTGGAAGAAGGTGCTCTGGTCAGATGAAACCAAAATTGAACTTTTTGGCAACAATGCAAAACGTTATGTTTGGCGTAAAAGCAACACATCCCATCACCCTGAACACACCATCCCCACTGTCAAACATGGTGGTGGCAGCATCATGGTTTGGGCCTGCTTTTCTTCAGCAGGGACAGGGAAGATGGTTAAAATTGATGGGAAGATGGATGGAGCCAAATACAGGACCATTCTGGAAGAAAACCTGATGGAGTCTGCAAAAGACCTGAGACTGGGACGGAGATTTGTCTTCCAACAAGACAATGATCCAAAACATAAAGCAAAATCTACAATGGAATGGTTAAAAAATAAACATATCCAGGTGTTAGAATGGCCAAGTCAAAGTCCAGACCTGAATCCAATCGAGAATCTGTGGAAAGAACTGAAAACTGCTGTTCACAAATGCTCTCCATCCAACCTCACTGAGCTCGAGCTGTTTTGCAAGGAGGAATGGGAAACAATTTCAGTCTCTCGATGTGCAAAACTGATAGAGACATACCCCAAGCGACTTACAGCTGTAATCGCAGCAAAAGGTGGCGCTACAAAGTATTAACTTAAGGGGGCTGAATAATCTTGCACGCCCAATTTTTCAGTTTTTGATTTGTTAAAAAAGTTTGAAATATCCAATAAATGTCGTTCCACTTCATGTTTTATATCTTTATGTTTGAAGCCTGAAATGTGGCAAAAGGTCGCAAAGTTCAAGGGGGCCAAATACTTTCGCAAGGCACTGTACTATGATTTAGTCATGATCAATTGAGTTTTTGAGAGTCAGATTGGTGTGTGCGTATGTAAGAGTAAGTCTATATGGTTGTTTCCCATTCTTATTTTGACAACAGATTGTTGTGTGAGTGGTGCGTTTAAGTCCTGATTGGAACAGAAGGTTTTGTTCTACACAAACCAAAGCAAGACTTTTGCACAATGGGAACCACACTCTTAGAAAAATGGTTCTGCTAGGAGAACCCTTTTTGGTTCCAGGTAGAAATGTTTTTGCCTCCACATAAAAATCTTTTGGGTTCTGTGTAAAGGTTTCTACATGGAACCCAAAAGGGTTTTTACCTGGAACCAAAATGATTCTACCTGGAAACAAAAGTGGTTCTTCAAAGGGTTCTCCTAGGGACAGCCAAATAACCTCTTTTGGTTCTAAATACCACCTTTTTTTCAGTGTACACATCTGATAAGGACCCAAGGGATCTCTGCAAGCTGGTAGGCTGGAGCAGAGCATAGCAGAGAAATATGCCTCCCGTGTCTGCATCTGGGTCTCACCCTGTGCCCTTATATCAATGTCTATTTTACAAGGGAGCCCTGCACAATGTACAAATACAACATAATTCAAACACACAAGAGAAACAATCACAAGAGAGCCTCCACTTCAGTACAGTACATCTAGTTGTAGGGTACTCCGTAGGTTTGTTCCATACATGGGGTGCAAAGAAACTAAAAGCATATTTACCTTTGTGGAGACCGGGTATGGTAACTCGTACAGTACGTCCAAAGGTTATCAATAACGTTAGGTACTGCAGAGGTTGTATTTACTTACAGTACATGTCTTAAGAGAGGGCTATCCTACTTTCTGATATATGCCAGTCTGGCTGTTTGTTTTAGACTGACTGAGGGCTGTGGATTCTCCGATAATTGATTCTATAGAACACAAGCGGAATTCTAGATTTTTGGCTTGATTCCTTTTTGAGATCAACCCCCTGAATCCAGTGACTGTCAGTGTTGCGTTTCACATCCTCCTCCGCCCAGCAAAACAGATCAAATCTACGCTTCATACTAACATACCTCCATCTTCTGTGCTTCATCGTCTTCACACAGTCAGACAGAAGTCAGTGTTGAGAGTGACAGGATCAGTTGCTTTCTGAGGAGCTGGGATACATTGGAATGAGGCTTACCAAGGTGAAGTATTTGTCAGTGTGTCCATTCACAGTGGGGTTTTTGGCAGTTATTCCTGTTGCAACCTGGATTTACTTTTGCAGAATAAATTGCTATTTGACAGGTCTTCAAAGTTAATTTGATTCTGTCTAACTCTTAGGGACATTTGAGCTCTCAACAAGATATATTTGTTAGAGCATGGCTTTGAAAAAAGTGTAACATTTTTCAGGAGATTGCGATGCATAGACAATCAGGGGATGAATTGCACCCTCCCATGGATACTGAAGCAGAACAATGTGGCAAACATCAAAGTTACAGGCCTTTATGGACACTGTCAGATATCAAGCGGGATTGGGTTGATTTTATGCAAAGCAAACCTCTGAACTAAAATGGATCTGTCTGTGTGTTTGAGTAGCTTTACAATAAGCACTACAGTTGCAACCTTTATAATGCCTCAATATTAACCTCAATCTCTTCCCGTTTTGAAAGAAGCAGATCATGTTACTGTATAGCCTTAAGTTTAGATTCAATACAGGCTTTGTTCTCCAACATGATTGTGTGGGGTGCTTTCCTGGCGTCAGTGCCATTGAGACGCAGCAGAGTTGCATTATCTTGGTTGTCTCTCATCCAGTGATGCAGTCATGGGCCTGAGGTTTCAGGTGTCAAGTCCAAATCAAATCAAAGTTTATTTGTCACGTGCGCCGAATACAACAGATAGTGAAATGTTTACTTACAGGCCCTAACCAACAGTGCAAAAAAGGTATTAGGTGAACAACAAGTAAAGAAATAAAACAACAGTAAAAAGACAGTGAAAAATAACAGTAGCAGTCCTTGGAACTTCTTCAAATTGCCTTGGCAGTAGGCAGGCTTCTGAGTCTTACTGTACCACAGCACCTGAACAGGGAGGGATCCCCAAAGCTACTGAAGAATTGAAATACTCATCTCTATTTCTCTCTGCACCAGCAGAAAAGTCTTATTAATCTATAGTGCAGAGCTAGATAAGTAGGCCTGGGTGAAAAACCCCAATCATTACCTTTACATTTATTCATTTTGCAATTATACCATAGCCAAACAAATCGGTCTCCCACAGGAAACACTATGCAGATTGATATTTTAACAAACACCACAAAACACAGATGAAGTGTGAAAACACCCCTCTAGAGATATTATATTAATAAGAGTTAGCTGTTTTCTTACTGTTTAATGATACACTGAAAGTGCTGTTGACTGGTCTCATTACAGTTCATTGTTGATGCTGACAGTGACTCTGCAAAGCCTGTAATGAGCTCTATATTTAATCTGTTCCACATGTGTATGGACCATGTGGAGGAGTACTAGTCTGGCAAATAAACACTAACCAAACAATGGTGTGGTGATTTCATTGACCATCCAGTGGATCCTTCAGGAACATTTATGTAACAAAAACAGGAGTTTGATTCATAATCATGAACTCTGAGGTAAAACTACTGAACAGAGTGAGCAAATGTGTAGCTTTAATGTTTAATTTGCATAACAAAACACCATTGTTATATATAAGGAACATCAATTATTACAGAGCCCTTGTTCCGAGGACGATCCGAAATACATCAAATGCATTTCACTTTCCAGGTTTATGTTTGAGCAAATACTGAAGGGACTATAAATGTCCCTATATTTATAATGAAATACGTCATGTGGCTCTTACTGAGAAAGAGCATTGCTATAATTTCTCTCAGTTATGCTAATCGAAAGCTTGAGTTGACACATGGTCAGCTCTCCAGGTGATTTGAATACTTAGGTTAGGTATGGTATTCAATCATTGATCTGAAAACCACCGTTGACATTTTCTCTACTATTTTACTCGCTGTAGAATAAGTGTGTGTGTATTAATGTCCATGCTAATGGCTTTTCTGCTTTGCACTTGCTGTGTGAATATGATTAGATGTGTGTCACGCCCTGGCCATAGAGAGGCTTTTATTCTCTATTTTGGGGGTAGGCCAGGGTGTGACTAGGATGGGCATTCTAGTTTCTTTATTTCTATGTTTTCTATTGCTTTGTGTTTGGCCCGGTGTGGTTCTCAGAGGCAGCTGTCTATCGTTGTCTCTGATTGGGAATCATACGTAGGCAGCCTTTTTTCCTTTGTAGTTTGTGGGTAGTTATCTTTGTCAGTGGCACTATTGCCTAAGTTAAGCGTCACTGTCGTTTCTTTGATGACAATTATATAAATAAAGGAACATGTTGCACCTTGGTCTGGTCATGTCCAGGAAGACGTCCGTGACAATGTGAAGCTAGGAGCGTGTGCAGTAGAATATCTCCAGTCATTTGAGGGCTGTACTGATGCATGTTTTCATATCTACGGGTAACTTACTTCATCAATTCATGTTAGTGATTGCCCAGAGAGTGTACATACTGTATCTGTTTTCCCAGATAAACAGTCATTTATCAAAAGGCTAGAATAAAAACCAGCAGACCCTGTAGCCCTTAAGGACTGGAGTTGTACCCATTCCCTGGAGCTACACTAATAGGAAGAGTCACATGCCTTATATGTCTAGAAGTGACGTTGTATTATTCTAATATGGTTTTGTATATAGCCTACTTGTTTATCCTGATACTTTATGTAAATAGTGGAACCCTATGAGCATTTTCACTCTAATATTTTGCCATATTGAAGTAGTATTGTTATTGAATTGCTTTCAGAAAAAGCCACTTGGTTTCTCTGTTGAGATGAGCTCTTTCTCTCTCTGTGACAGATTGCATTGAAATGAAATTGAAAGTACAGCTGAAGGTGTGTCTGTTCTGTTCTCCACGTCTGACAGAATGTCATTTTCAACAGCAGCGTTTCATTACACTGCAGCGTGTCTGCCCGCCCATCTTTCAGGCAGAGAGAGGTAAACCTCGTCAATGTTGAATGTGAAATTAGAATCCATTTGTCAACCGCTGTCATAAACATTTTATTTTTTCCTGCCTCTGATTTGATGCCTGCCTGCAGTGCTGTATGCTCATAAACATGTCTCTGGCTGTGTGATGCTGTTGCCGTTTAATGGAAAACTGGAAGGTGGGAACATAAATCTTTCATCAATTTGTTGATGGACTGACCTTGGTTGCCATCGGGGACAACGTCACATGTGACCAGCGTTCCACTACCCTATGCTGACCTCTCAACCAACTATGCAGGTCACCCTCTCCTTTTCACCTCCTGTGGCCACCCTGAGTCAAAGGTCATCTGCTCTCATGTCTGATGAGCTGACCTGACCTTGCGGCTTAGCCAAGCACAACATCCACCCCTAGACAGCTACAGATGCCATGTCTTAATTTGATCATCCTGTTTTTTTCTTCACAGCAGAACATGCAAACGTGTGTATTCAAGGTTTTAAAAGGCTTCTAAAGTTTGTAAGTTCCACTTAAAAATGTTAGACTTGATTTACCCTAACGAAAAATGTATATTAATTATAATCCACATAACAATTCACATTTCCTGTTGCTGCAGGAATATTTTCCTGTTGTGTGAAACTGGCTCAAATTCCGATATGGCATCTGGACTGTAGCCTGTTTGGTTTGCACAGCCACCTATTGAAGTGAAGACAGTCATTATCCGTTATACAGTACATTTACAGTTTCCACAGTAAGGTATTTATGAAGTAAGCATAGTGTGTTTGTTTTAAAAGTGCTGCATTTATTGATGCATCGACTCTCATGGCTGAAAAACAAAGGGTTGCATGATCCGCAGAGTTTACAGCATGAACAAATGCATCAAATGGGCTGGAGTGAGATTTGGGATGGATTAGAGCTCAGCCAGCGAGGAACAGTACTATAGCTGTGGCCATGGGGATGATGGAATGGAGCTCAGCCACAGAGGGAGCAGTGCTGTAGGTGTGGCCATGGGGATGACAGGGATTAGATCTCAGCCAGGGAAGGAACAGTACTGTAGCTGTGGCCATGGGGATGACATGGTTTAGAGCTCAGCCAGGAGAGAGCAGTGCTGTGGCCATGGGGATGACATGGTTTAGAGCTCAGCCAGGAGAGAGCAGTGCTGTAGCCATGGGGATGACAGGGTTTAGAGCTCAGCCAGGAGAGAGCAGTGCTGTGGCCATGGGATGACAGGGATTAGAGCTCAGCACTCAGAATGCACATGGGAGAGATCAGCATGGACGAGGAGGCTCACAGGGGGAGATGCGAAAGCAAAGCCAGTGTGAGGCAAATTAGTTCAGCTGACAGGTCACCATGGCAATGGATGGAAAGGCAGAATCTTATTCAAATCAAATTTGATTTGTCACATGCGCTGAATACAACAGGTGTAGACCTTAACGTGAAATGCTTACTTACAAGTCCTTAACCAATAATGCAGTTCAATAAATAAAGTTAAGAAAATATTTACTAAATAAACTAAAGTACAAAAATAAAATAAAAAAGTAACACAAGAAATTATGTAACGTTAAAGCTTTCTGTTAGCTAGCCAGCTCTCTAGCAATGATTGTCATAGCTAGCTAAGGTTAACCATTAAGTTAAATGTTTTGTCATGGCAAGCTGAAGTTAACCAACTAACCAACTAACGTTAGCTTCATTGTTAGTTAGCAAACCAGCCATCGTACTCCAGCTGGCTAGCTAACAGCAAGATTTAGCTTGCAATGAAAACAACTTTCTGACAAAGTTAGAAATGTATAATATCTGAATCTGTAGCTAGATTCTTACCTGTATACATGGATGAAAGCTTCACGGCAGACTGCAACCCCTTTTATAAGACATCCTGTGTTTCCATTTAGTTCGTACAGCTCGTTTGGCCCATTGTGTTCCACTGATTTCAAAACATGTTTGGACATTTTGATTAAACATTTTTTTTTTTACATTCAAAAGGCTCTCCTGTGAAGTCGTGACTTGCGACATACGCCTAGTTTCCTGAATTGGGTCACATATTTAAAAGAACATGAACATGTGTGTGTGCGTGCATGCATCTATCAGTTCCACATGCATGTCAGTGAATAAACACAAAAAGTAGGTCACATGGGGGAGAGGCGTTGTGCTGTGAAGATTTGCTTTATTTCTTTTTAAAACCACGTTTGCTGGTCACTTAGCGATATTTGGGCTCTCAAGTGGTTTTACAGTATCAGTAGAAATGTGATCAATGTGGATGATGTAGTTCCTGTAATGTTTGTAAACAACCTGGTAGGATGATAAATATCCTGAACCAGATTACAGGCACTGGTTACAGTGAGAAGCTTCCTCTTGAGTGGACAGCTTGATGAAAACCAGTCAATATTCAGGTCCCCAAAAAAGTATTGGTTTACATCACATACACTCTCAAGCATTTCACACACACATTATGTAGATACTGACTGTTAGCACTTGGCAACTCAATTTCAGGAAGGTGATCCTAATGTTTAGTATACTCAGTGTATTAATATGAGCAATTGTTTGCACTTTCCTGGATAGCTTATTAGAGAGAGACATAATATGGAAAAGTAACAAAGCAAGAAAAAACACTATTCAGCAGTCCATCAATCAGTTGATCTGTATAAGTGTGTATGTGCTGTGGGGTTGAAACTATGAACCCACAGGCTTTTGGGGGGAGGGTGGACAATGAGCCTGTCATAGCGGATGTTAGCAATGTCCTGGCAGTTTTTATGGCTGGGATAAGTTATTTCCTCTTCTGGCACACACATGCTTCCAAATAGTCCTCATTGAGGAAGTAAGTCCCTCTCAAGTTCTTGGCTCTTTCCAGAACAGCTACCTTGTCCTTGAACCTCAGGAGCTTGATCACTATTGGTCCTGTCACCTGGGCTAGTGGTGGGTTTCCAGTCCTCTGGGCACACTCAATCTTCCTGGTCCATCTTCAGTTTCTCAGTGGTCATTTCCCTCACTTTGTCCTCAGACTTTGTCCAGTTCTCATATGGAGACTCTGTGATTCCGTCCACAACAATGTGTGTGGTTATTTCCCTCTGTGTGTGTGCATGTCTTTGTGTGTGTGAAACATTGTTGTAGCACTCAAAACCAGTCTCGGTAAATGTGACCGACCACCTTGATTTGGTATTATGTAGCAAAATTTGAAATTGTGTTTTTTACATTGGATAAACGGAACAGTGGGAAAGTAATTCTGCTTTGAAAGTTGATAAACTTGTAACCTCTATTTTGATAAAATGGCCTTTGAATGTTTTGGTATCTACTGGAGAGCTCTTCATTTGTCTACACCTGTTCAACATCATTCACACCCTCTTAAGCTTTAGACCCACCCAAACTCTGACCATTTTACTCGCCCTAGCAGAGCTGGTTACCCAGAGCGTTGGTGACAACAATTTTTTGCCGATGTTTACTGACACCGGCCATATTCAATGGGCGTTGAGGGTTCGTAAAGTCATCAGTTATTCTGCGCTCTGGCACACTCAGACGAGAGTCCTCTGAAATCAGAGTAGATGGCCAGACTGAATTTACGAACACACCCGAAATGGTTACTTGCGTAGTGGAGTCTTTGTTAAGACATGTAGCTAGCTAGCTAAACAATGAACCATAATCCCAATCATGACTTTACTACCCTGCATGAACCAGGTTCAATGTTAGCTAGCTAACATTAGGCTATAACTAGCCAAGCAAATGGCTCTGAGATAAGAATAATAAGGTCATACAGATAACGTTAGGTAGCCAGCCAGCCAGCCAGCTAACGTTAGCTAGCTAACAGTACACTTTAACTTGAAATGTAACCACTTTCTGTCAAAATTAGAAACGTGTGTCGTGTCTGGACTATCATTAAATGTGAAGATTGTTATTTTATTAAATAAATTCTCTATGTGTAATTATTATTATGTGATTGAACTAATCATGTAAACTTTAATTAGGAAGTAGGGGAACCATGGGAAAATGTTTATAGGGTCTATTTCCCGAATCGACTCTTCAGATATTTTCATATCTTATCTTAATGTATCATTATTAGCTCATCAGTTCCCATTACTGAATTCTGCAAACCCTTGAATATCTGCACAAACCCTAGCCTAAATGATGAATCAGCAATACACAAATTGGCTTAATTATTTATTTACTAACTAACTAAATAATCACAGAAATACATAAACAAACAGTAGATATTGGTTACTAACACAATGCATTGATAAGTCCCTAGTGGGTTAAACCGGTATGACGGCTTGGTAGACAATGGAAAGGGGGGAGCAGAGAAAGAGCGGGAGATAATTATATTCATTGAAATGCTAATCCTTTGCACACGAATGGCCACTCATTTGAGAATAATTGCAATGCATATATTTACGCCCGTATGTCGGAATCACCGGTCCGTCTGAAGGAGAATCAGTTCATCAGAGAGTCTCTGGTTAATTTCCCCAGAAGTCGCAATGTCTTTTCTAGTTGTCGCTTTCTCAGCGGCTCTGGATAGTGTCTGTTGCATAGAATAGATGCTTCCGCGGTTGTTGGTATTCTCGCACTAGACTTACGTCATTTCCAGCTGCAGACTAGTAATTCTACATCTAGGATTTGCTCTTATTCTGTAGTGATTGATAGTCTCAGAGTTGAACCATTTCCAGCCGTGTAGCCAACACTATACTCTGTCTGGTCTCCGTGTCCTATAGAGTTGTAGTTCTGAACCACTTCAACATGTAGGGTCAGCTCCATATTTTCTGGTCTAATGGTCTATAGAATTGTAGCCATTCCAACATGACAACTCCGTCCCAGCGTTCTCTGACTAAATGGTCATTTTGTAGGAGGTGGGTTTTATACTCTGTGGAAGAAGGGGCGGTTGTATGACTCTTAATGTGATGTCTGGGCTCACGGGGGTGTGGCCACTCACTAGTTAAACTTTATATGAAAATCCATACTCTCATTTAATCTTTTCACAAATAGTTTAATATTTACTCATTCATTTTATCCATCATCTGGATGTAAATCTGATAATTGAAAAGTGTACACAAACAGAGATACAGTAATGTGGGTTTCCTGTCCTTCATGAGATCACCAAATGAAGCACACTAGTCATGACTGTCCCTTAAGTGTCCACGGACCACTCCCACATTCTCAACAATATAAATATTGTTTAATTATTCAAATGAAGTCCAAGGGTTTCTCTGTGTTCCACAATTTACATTCCAATCTCGAACACTACAGAGCATAGGGGCAGCGTATTTTATGACCGACCATAGAACAGCTGGCTTCCCGCTCTCCCACTCTATGAGAGAGAGCACACTGTAGAGCGGACCCACTGTAACCTGATCCTTCAGATCGTCACAGGAGAGTTATGACACGTGTAATATCTGAAAATGTAGCTATGTAGACTATCTTATCCTTATAAATCATAGATGGACACGTCTCCTGTCACGGATGCCATGGTTTCCCTTAGTTTGACGATGTAAACCGGAGACAAAAAGTGGAGAGCAACACTTATGCAGTTTTACTAGGCGATACATTTAAAAAAGACGCGTTAAACAGGATTACCTACAAATACTGACCAGCTCAAATAGACAGAAGAGTGCTGTATGGCAGACCAATCCAAACTCTTCTCTCAGCATGTCCAGCCCACTCATTATCTCAGCCAATCATGGCTAGCAGGAAGGTTGCTTACTTTTTCTGTGGCTAAACCAACCAGGCTCGTAAATTAACAATTGTATTTGTATTTACAGATGGCATACACATTTGTTATTAAAGCACATGAAAGTTCACATGTTCCAGAATGGATTTCTGCCAAAAAACTCATTTTGATTTAAAAAAAAGTTTACATTCAAACGGCTCTCCTGTGAAGTAGTGACCCACGACATATGTCTCAGTCTTGTCTCTGTGTCTGATACGTTTGTACTTGGTCTTGACTCGGTCTCAGACAGTGAGGACTCCTAATTTATTTTCGAGACTAGCCGAGACCAGCAGGGTAAAAAACTCATAACTATCAGCTTTCATTCAGTCAGTGCATAAAACCGCTTCGCCAGGCCAAATATATACTCCTTTCTAGAAACATTAATACAATATCTTAACAGCCTTTAAATCTATTGTAGACATGTTTGTGCAGTGGCAAACCTATATAGGCCTTCAGTGTGTGACAGGTTGGTGATTCTGAAAGGACAGCTGTAATACTAGAGCACTCATGTATGAGAGCACTTTTTATAAAACACAAAGGGCCAGTGGTGTAATGGTGGTGTATACGCAGATATAAGCCATACACCCACTTTTTTTTCAGATGGCATTGCGTACACTCACTTCTTAATCCCTACTGATGTGTATCAAAGTAGTGTAGTGGAAGTATACAACTTATCAATGATGTAGTACAATAGACAAAATCATGCACAAAGTAGCCTACACAATCGCAATGCAGGTGAATTATATTCACACACAAAGCCTAATGTCAGAGGAATATCATCTCCAGGCAGCAAGAATGTGCAGCTCTCAAATAGTTTTGGGATGGAGCAGCTCACAGAATGGCATCAGTAGCCGGTAAGGTAGGAACTTATGATATTTACCATGCTAACTAAGGCAACAATGGGTATGCAAACCAGGTATTGAAAAAGTGAAGTCTGAACTGTTGGTTAGTAGGCTATTTGTGAAGCACAATTGTCATCATGAGCTGTTTGCATCAGAAGCATAGAAATGGATGGGCCTGGGTTTACAGAGACCCACCCACTGGGGAGCCAGGTCCTGACAGGCCCACCCACTGGGGAGCCAGGTTCTGACAGGCCCACCCACTGGGGAGCCAGGTTCTGACAGGCCCACCCACTGGGGAGCCAGGTTCTGACAGGCCCACCCACTGGGGAGCCAGGTCCTGACAGGACCAACCACTGGGGAGCCAGGTCCTGACAGGCCCACCCAATCAGATTGATGTGGTTTAAGCATTGTTGTGGACTTAGGCCATCACATTTTAGATTTTTTTTCTATTTAAAAAAAAAGTGTGATTTTGAGAGTGAAAATCTGAAAAACATAGGAAAACTCATTAAAAAAAACAATAGAAAACAGGATTTTGACACAGGGTGCCTTTCCTTCGCTGGGAGGGCTGATGTAGGATTTTTTTTTGCCAAATTTGATGGAAAGACAGCAGTCACACACAGCATGATGTTGAAAGACAGCAGTCACACACAGCATGATGTTGAAAGACAGCAGTCACACACAGCATGATGTTGAAGGACAGCAGTCACACACAGCATGATGTTGAAAGACAGCAGTCACACACATCACGATGTTGAAGGATAAGCAGTCACACACAGCATGATGTTGAAAGACAGCAGTCACACACATCACGATGTTGAAGGATAAGCAGTCACACACAGCATGATGTTGAAAGACAGCAGTCACACACAGCATAATGTTGAAGGATAAGCAGTCACACACAGCATGATGTTGAAGGATAAGCAGTCACACACAGCATGATGTTGAAAGACAGCAGTCACACACAGCATGATGTTGAAAGACAGCAGTCACACACATCACGATGTTGAAGGATAAGCAGTCACACACAGCATGATGTTGAAAGACAGCAGTCACACACAGCATAATGTTGAAGGATAAGCAGTCACACACAGCATGATGTTGAAGGATAAGCAGTCACACACAGCATGATGTTGAAAGACAGCAGTGACACACAGCATGATGTTGAAGAACAGCAGTCACACACAGCATGATGTTGAAGGATAAGCAGTCACACACAGCATGATGTTGAAGGATAAGCAGTCACACACAGCATGATGTTGAAAGACAGCAGTCACACACAGCATGATGTTGAAAGACAGCAGTCACACACAGCATGGTGTTGAAGGATAAGCAGCCCATAAAATCATAAGAACACAAAAACACAACCATTAAGCATTTCCCAATCGAAATGTACAACAATTACTTCCCATAGAAGAAAAAAAATGGACCTTTAGCACACAAAGTAACTGGTGACCTAAAGCTTAAAGTGGAACTTTGCAGATATGAAACAAACAGAAAATCATAATATCAGTCAAAAATAAAAATAAATCCCAGTTTATGCTACAAAACCAACATAATAAGAGGTTTTAAAAATAGGTTATATTTGACTCAACTTTCCATTTGACTACACTTTCCAACACTAAGGCATTGTTGGCAGAAAATATGGATGCAGTTTGTATTTGTATTTGTATTTATTTTGGATCTCGATTAGCTGCTGCCAAAGCAGCAGCTACTCTTCCTGGGGTCCAGCAAAATTATGGTAGTTCAATGCTTTACTAATATAATTCACCAAAACATTTCTTGGTGGTCCAAAAAATATCAGGTTGTAAATCCCAGCTGGCCTGGTACATCGCTTGCTGCCTCCATTGGGATGCACTGTTTCAGTTTCAATGACTCAATATTCTGGACAAAAATGGATGAATGTAATTAAGGCTGGGAAAACAATCAAACTATCAAGGGCAATGATCCCAAGTCAGTCATAATGTGGCTAATAGGCTATCATATCTACTTATGTAGCAAGCTAAAAACACAGAGCCTAATGTTAGCTAGCTAGCTGCTAGAAGGATCTCATGTTATGCCATTGGAGGAGTGGTTGAGTGACTGACTTTTTCCCCTCATATCATTTTTCGGTGGCTATAGACAGCTAGAGTTGCAGGTGTCATTTGGTTAGCTAGCAAGAACTTGAACGACTGTTATTCAGTTAGCATATCTCTTGCATTCACAAATTCACTCTGGCTATCTACTCCGATTTCAGAGCACTCTCGTCTGAGTGTGCCAGAGCACAGAACAACTGATGAATTTACAAATGACCAACACCCGCTAATATGACTGGTGTAAGTAAACATGGACAAAAAAAGTACTAGTTAGTCTAGATTATTATTTGATCCTGCTGGTCATCTATGAACATTTGAACATCTTGGCCATGTTCTGTTATAATCTCCACCCGGCACAGCCAGAAGAGGACTGGCCACTCCTCATAGCCTGGTTCCTCTCTAGGTTTCTTCCTAGGTTCTGGCCTTTCTAGGGAGTTTTTCCTAGAACTGGATTGCTTGCTGTTTGGGGTTTTAGGCTGGGTTTCTGTCCAGCACTTTGTGACATCAGCTGATGTAAGTAGGGCATTATATATACATTTGATTGATAGATTACATGTAAAAAGCCTACCCAGCTCTGATACTGCGAGTAAAATGGTCAGAGTGAGGTGTTCTCTCACTTGTGTCTGCAAGTAGCAAGCTAGCCTACTTCAGCCAATTAGCTTGGGTGCTTGGTTGGGATAAGCATGCATTGGCAGGTAAGCTGCAGAAGGATGAGGAGCCTACAATTCCCCGTTATCAATTTTGACGACCAACTAGTGAAAGAGTTTGAGAGGGTTTATCGGATGTTCCTTTGTTTGATTCGAGCTCATCTTGCTCTGGATAGCTTTAGTTGTTAATCTTATTTATGTACATATCTGAGGGTGAGAGAGCCTATCTTTTCATGGTTGTTTGATCAATAGGACAGTAAAGTTTCCAAATGTAAGAGGACTCCGTGGTGTCTACGTATTTGCAGAAATCCATTCTGGTGTATTTTGTGGCTTTTAGAGAATGCGTTCTAATGATCTAAAGTCACACTTTTGCAACTGCCTGTAAACGCACGGTTCAGATCGAATGATGGCTGGCCCGTGTGGTTTCATACATGTAAGTTATTTTCAAAGAAATGGCTAACAAGAGCAAGCGCGCTGCAATAAAAAACACAGTTCCACTTACCAGATGATGATCGTTTGAAACTTAACTTCTTGTTGAAAACTTATTCTTGAAAAGGGAGAAGCTAACAAATTAGCAGCAACATCCTCTTTGATAACACCTGCTGCAGCCACTGCAAACTAGTCGACAACAAAGCAAGCTAGCTAGACCGTGGGAAAGCTACTGCTCCATATTGCGCAGTGACCTGTTGGCCTTCAAGAAGGAAGAATATTCCATACGTTTTTGTAAAAACGGTCCCACCCATTAAATCAAAATGTGATTGGGTGAATGGAATATGCCTTTATCTAGCTTCTGATGGCCTACCCAATGGCTGATTTAGCTAGCTAAATTTATCTCCCCAGAGACCAGCAAAGAAAAATCATGATTGGATCATTGTTAACCCTTTCCTTATCAACAAAAACTGACAAGATTAAATCAGAACATCATTGAAAAAAAAATTCTCTGAAGGCGTAGAAGGCCCATTGTTCCCCACTGTGTTTGGGTTAGTAATAATTTGTAGAGTGGCTCTATTTTCCCTCCGCATGCATTTTTTCACTATTTTCAATGTCTAAAGAATCTATATTGTTCTGAAATATGAATGTGAATGGTGTGAAATTGCTAGCTAGTTAGCGGGGTGCGCGCTAATAGCAGTTCAATCGGTGACATCACTAGCTCTGAGACCTTGAAGTAGTTGTTTCCCTTCCTCTGCAAGGGCTGCGGCTTTTGTGGCGCGATGGGTAACGGTGCTTCGAGGGTGACTGTTGTCAATATGTGCAGAGGGTCCCTGGTTCGGGGCAAGGAGAGGGACGGAAGCAATACTAGTCCATGAACACAGAAATACTGGATATTTTGAACTCTTATTATGGTGGTGATTTAACAAAATGTCTACCTCCTCACGCCATTTGCACACACTGTATATAGACTTTTTTTTCTATTGTGTTATTGACTGTACACTTGTTTATTCCATGTGTAACTCTGTGTTGTTGTTTGTGTCGCACTGCTTTGCTTTATCTTGGCCAGGTCGCAGTTGTAAATGAGAACTTGTTCTCAACTGGCCTACCTGGTTAAATAAAAGTGAAATAAAAAAATAACAATCGTGGTCTTGAATTGGACTCCCATTTTTCTGGTCTCGGTCTTAACTCGGTGTCAGACCCCTTGTCCTCCTCCCGGTCTCGGTCTTAACTCGGTGTCAGACCCCTTTTCCTCATCCCGGTCTCGGTCTTAACTCGGTGTCAGACCCCTTGTCCTCCTCCCGGTCTCGGTCTTAACTCAGTGTCAGACCCCTTGTCCTCCTCCCGGTCTCGGTCTTAACTCGGTGTCAGACCCCTTGTCCTCCTCCCGGTCTCGGTCTTAACTCGGTGTCAGACCCCTTGTCCTCCTCCCGGTATCTGTCTTAACTCGGTGTCAGACCCCTTGTCCTCCTCCCGGTCTCGGTCTTAACTCGGTGTCAGACCCCTTGTCCTCCTCCCGGTCTCGGTCTTAACTCGGTGTCAGACCCCTTGTCCTCATCCCGGTCTCGGTCTTAACTCGGTGTCAGACCCCTTGTCCTCCTCCCGGTCTCGGTCTTAACTCAGTGTCAGACCCCTTGTCCTCCTCCCGGTCTCGGTCTTAACTCGGTGTCAGACCCCTTGTCCTCTTGGTCTTGACTCGTACTTGATTTTCTCCGGTCTTGGTCTTGAATCGGTCTCAGTTTAAGTGGTCTAAAACACAACACTGGTGTGAGTCAAATTGAATATGCATGAACCTGAGTTCTTTGTTTCTCTCTCTCCTTTACCTCCCTCTCCTCTCTCTCTATTTCCCTCTCTTTCACTCCATCTCTCTCTCCTAGCGGTCCAGTCTCTGAACAGTCTGAATGACCAGATAGCCCACTTCATGATGACCAGGCCCAGCACTCTGTCCCGGGAGGACGAGGCCTTCATGCCTGAAGAGAGAGACACCTTGAAGGAGTCCATGGCCCTGATGAGGCACCTACTCTTGGATGCACAGGTACAACACCTGACGTCTAACCTCTAACCTCTAACCACTGATCATTCACCACCTTTAAAACCAGGTCAAGAATCAAAAGGGCAAACAAGCCTCTTTGCTCTATGAGTCTGCTGAAATCATGTGGGGAGGAAGGAATGTTTTCACAGCAATTCAGGGAATTAATGTTATGGTGACTCATACTTGGGCTGTTTAGACTTGACTAGAGTATTAATAGTTAATTCACTCCAATCTCATTAAAAAGTATTTCAACTGATACTATGCTAGACCATTTCCCTCCAAGCAAGCAAGCAAGCAAACTAATATTTATTTTAGTCCTGGGGCTTTTGTTCTACTCTTTCACTTTGTGTTTCCTTTCCCTGGAGAGGATGTAGCTTCTCCCGGGGAACAGACACTGACAGGGCAGCTATGAGCTTACTGACTCTATGCAGGACCTGGGAGAGGCAAAAGTCCAACAAAACGGAATCGTCCCCAAATGTCGACATTTGAATAATTGAATGCCACCTCGTTCGAAGAGGAGCATAAATAATGCATTGGTTTCTCAGTCTCTCTGAAGCTCCTGATCAAATTGAGCTGTTCAAAATCATTAGTGACAGCATCAGCACTGCAGATATGGCCATAATGTGCCTGGCTCTGCCGCGGCTCGCTCACTAATTACAGTATGCATAAACCAAGGCCCCAACATCATTGTCTCCAATCTGGCAACACAATCTGGCCCTAACTCTGTGATAAAGCAATAGATTGTTTGTATCTCTCTCAATCCTCCGTATGTTTGTAAATAAAATGCTTGCTTCAATCACAATGCCTTCCATTGTCTTTTCTAAAGACTTCTTTCCTGAACATAATGATGTCCTTTCTTCATCCGAGGGGACTCTTTATGTATAATATGTGATGAATTTCTATAGAAAGAATCCGTCTGGCCGTAGGGAGAAGTAATAAAACAATCTGCTTGAATCCTCCGGTTTGCCTTGGATCGTTTGATAATTCCTCTTTACACTTTTTATTTCCCCCTTTATCACCTTGTTCCCTTTCTTGTTTTGATGGATGTTCTCCGAGACTTGACATAGTGATGCATTTGGCTCATCCTTTAGTCACATCACACACTTGATGGATATAGAGTCCCCTCGCCATTGTCCCTAAGATATTTTCCTGAGACGCTGCGGTGTCATTGATTAAAGAGAATGTAATTCAGCAAAAGGCCATTGCCTTCTCCTCAGCCCATTTGTATGCAATCCGGAGTGCAAGATAGTTAGCCCGCAGTCAGTTTTTCTGCAGCTCAACAATAGAACACTGTAGGGTGATGGATGAGCAGTAGCCTCTGCCATGAATGGACTGCTGATTATCTCTGTGAGAAGTTGTTCTTCTAAAAGTTGGTTGTAGTTTAATGTTAACTGAATCATCCTGTAACTGCCAAGTTGACTAAGTATCTACCTGTTGCCATGGCTCTGTGTCCAGTAGACCCATTAACTTTACCTGCACCCCTCTCTTCCCTTGTGGGTCTGTCTTGTCACCTGAGCCTCTCCATGAGGCCCTTTTCTGCCCTGTCACAGTAGAGTAGCTACAGTATAGGCTGCCCCTCTTCGACTGACAGCTGCTTGCTGCCATAGCGATGAGTCTACACAGGACAGTGTGTAGTGGTAGGCTAAGCTTACACATCAGTCTGTCTCACTGGGTGTGTCTCCTACATTCCCTGATTTCCTATGGGTATGAGCACAGTAGGACCTTTCTGAACTGTGCTGCACAATGCTCTGTTTGATCAGACTACACGATCACAGTAATTACAGCCTTATATTCGTAGTGTATGACTTTGCCCAGAGAACTTCCCAAAATAAAAGGTGAGAAAAAATTTGACTATTTCCATGATGCCTACACAGGAGCAGTGCCTGCCTGTTTGTCTGTCTGTCTGTCTGTCTGTCTGTCTGTCTGTCTGTCTGTCTGTCTGTCTGTCTGTCTGTCTGTCTGTCTGTCTGTCTGTCTGTCTGTCTGCGTGCTTGTCTATCTGCATGCGTGCTTGTCTGCCTGCCTGCCTGCGTGCTTGTCTGTCTGTCTGTCTGCATGCTTGTCTGCATGCTTTCCTGTCTGCATGTTTTCCTGTCTGCATGCTTGCCTGTCTGTCTGTCTGTCTGTCTGCATGCTTGCCTGTCTGCATGCTTGCCTGTCTGCATGCTTGCCTGTCTGTCTGTCTGTCTGTCTGTCTGTCTGCGTGCTTGTCTGCATGCTTGCTTGCCTGTCTGTCTGTCTGTGTGCTTGTCTGCATGCTAGCCTGTCTGCATGCTTGCCTGTCTGCATGCGTGCCTGTCTGTCTGTCTGTCTGTGTGCTTGCCTGTCTGTCTGTCTGTCTGTCTGCGTGCTCGTCTGCATGCTTGCCTGTCTGTCTGTCTGTCTGTCTGTCTGCGTGCTTGTCTGTCTGAGTGCTTGTCTGTCTGTCTGTCTGCCTGCCTGCGTGTCCATCAGTCCGTCCGTCCGTCCGGCCAAACAGTAGAGCAGCAGTAAGCACTCAGGTGGAATATTAAATCAGTCTCTTCCCACCTCTATCTCCCCCCATCTCCCCTCTCTCTCCTTCCTTCTGTATTAGCTGTCAATCTCGGGGTAAGTCTGAACCAAAAGTCCAGCTAGCTGACAGTGTTTCAGCAGCAGGCTACAGCTGACCTCAGCCTAATTGGTTCTGTGGCAGAGCCAGACTGGCCTGTTCTGGCACCCCATGGAACCTTAAAGAGCCTCAGAAAGAAAAAAGCAACTCTGGAGCAGTGGCTAGTTTAGCATGTCAATCTTGGTGGGGGAAACTCAAAACATTTTTATGAGGTGCATGCCAGCAAAGCCACAACACAACACTAAACAATACATTAATTGCACTATAATGGCGACAAATGGTGCCCACAAAATGTTAGGGCCTACATTTTTAAGATAAAACGTAGCAATTCGACACATACAACAACACAGAGTTACACATGGAATAAACAAAACATACAGTCAATAATACAGTGGAACAAAAGAAAACAAAAAGTCTATATACAGTGAGCGCAAATGAGGTAAGTTAAGGAAATAAATAGGCCATGGTGGCGAAGTAATTAAAATATAGCAATTAAACACTGGAATGGTAGATCGGCAGAAAGCTGGCCTGACAGCAGAGCTTTCCTTGAAACCACATGGAGTGAATCTTTACCACTGCTACACCTGGCTATCAGCAGAGCCTTGTCTGGCAGAGAAACAGTTCATTCAGGCTCATTTACTGCCTTTTAAAAGCATAGCTGATATGGCTGACTTGCTTAAATATATATGGTTTCTAGTGACTCCTTGTGGATTTGTGTAACTCAATAAGAACCACATTCTCCTTCATAATAACCATCGACAACATGAGTTTAGACTTTTGAACCATACACCAAAAGTATTACATTTATGTTCGGTAAATTCATAATGTTTTTTCTTATATCATTGACACTTACACACACCTGGGTATCAAGATTTTGATTGTATGACTTCATCTTCAAGTATATTTTTTTTCAGGGATCTCTTGAGAATGATTTTGCTAAAAATTGTGTCTCCACCGGGCTGGGCTGGTTCACTCACATAACAGAGCACAAAACAGAAAACATGTCTGATGAAACTGCAGTTCCTCACAATAAAATGACAGCTCTTAATAAAGGTTGTTTAAAAAGAAATAAGACCATTTCTATACGACATTAAACTAATTGTTTTGAGACCTCTGAAAAGTCCCTAGCTCTAAGTATAAGTCAAATCAAATCAAATCAAATTTATTTATATAGCCCTTCGTACATCAGCTGATATCTCAAAGTGCTGTACAGAAACCCAGCCTAAAACCCCAAACAGCAAGCAATGCAGGTGTAGAAGCACGGAAATAAATGTATAAGCAAGTGCAAGCAAATGAGCTGCGACGAGTTAGGCCTTCGTTCAGCACTTTCAAAACAGACACAGACAGAAGTTCAGATAGATGTTAGTTCAGATAAATTCAGCAGGACGTTGAGGCCTTAACTTTACTCTTCTTTAAGTCACCAGAGAGAGAGAGAGAGTGAGAGAGACGCTCTTAGCCTACCAAGTATTTTATTAGGCCTATGTGGTCTACAAAGGAAGGAAAATACAATCACAAGGATCCACTTTTATAGACAATATACCTACGCACACATCGCATTGCGCAAACAAAACAACCCTCGCAATATCAACTGGAATTACATGAGTTTATTACTGAACTTTCACTAGCGAACATGGTTATAGACCCAACAACATTAAATCATCCCCTCCTCATGGTTACAGACCCAACAACATTATATAGTATCCCCTCCTCATGGTTACTGACCCAACAACATTATATAGTATCCCCTCCTCATGGTTACAGATCCAACAACATTATATAGTATCCCCTCCTCATGGTTACAGACACAACAACATTATATAGTATCCCCTTTTCATGGTTACAGACCCAACAACATTATATAGTATCCCCTCCTCATGGTTACAGATCCAACAACATTATATAGTATCCCCTCCTCATGGTTACAGACCCAACAACATTAAATCATCCCCTCCTCATGGTTACAGACCCAACAACATTATATAGTATCCCCTCCTCATGGTTATAGAGCCAACAACATTATATAGTATCCCCTCCTCATGGTTATAGAGCCAACAACATTATATAGTATCCCCTCCTCATGGTTATAGAGCCAACAACATTATATAGTATCCCCTCCTCATGGTTATAGAGCCAACAACATTAAATCATCCCCTCCTCATGGTTACAGACCCAACAACATTAAATCATCCCCTCCTCATGGTTATAGAGCCAACAACATTATATAGTATCCCCTCATGGTTATAGACCCAACAACATTCTATAGTATCCCCTCATGGTTATAGAGCCAACAACATTATATAGTATGGTTATAGACCCAACAACATTATATAGTATCCCCTCCTCATGGTTACAGACACAACAACATTATATAGTATCCCCTTTTCATGGTTACAGACCCAACAACATTATATAGTATCCCCTCCTCATGGTTACAGACCCAACAACATTATATAGTATCCCCTCCTCATGGTTACTGACCCAACAACATTATATAGTATCCCCTCCTCATGGTTACAGATCCAACAACATTATATAGTATCCCCTCCTCATGGTTACAGACACAACAACATTATATAGTATCCCCTTTTCATGGTTACAGACCCAACAACATTATATAGTATCCCCTCCTCATGGTTACAGATCCAACAACATTATATAGTATCCCCTCCTCATGGTTACAGACCCAACAACATTAAATCATCCCCTCCTCATGGTTATCAGACCCAAGAAACTTATATAGTATAACCTCCTCATGGTTACAGATCTAACAACATTATATAGTATCCCCTCCTCATGGTTACAGACCCAACAACATTAAATCATCCCCTCCTCATGGTTACAGACCCAACAACATTATATAGTATCCCCTCCTCATGGTTACAGACCCAACAACATTAAATCATCCCCTCCTCATGGTTACAGACCCAACAACATTATATAGTATCCCCTCCTCATGGTTATAGAGCCAACAACATTATATAGTATCCCCTCCTCATGGTTATAGAGCCAACAACATTATATAGTATCCCCTCATGGTTATAGACACAACAACATTCTATAGTATCCCCTCATGGTAATAGAGCCAACAACATTATATAGTATGGTTATAGACCCAACAACATTATATAGTATCCCCTCATGGTTATAGACCCAACAACATTCTATAGTATCCCCTCATGGTTATAGAGCCAACAACATTATATAGTATGGTTATAGACCCAACAACATTCTATAGTATCCCCTCATGGTTATAGACCCAACAACATTAAATCATCCCCTCCTCATGGTTACAGACCCAACAACATTATATAGTATCCCCTCATGGTTATAGACCCAACAACATTAAATCATCCCCTCCTCATGGATACAGACCCAACAACATTAAATCATCCCCTCCTCGTGGTTATAGAGCCAACAACATTAAATCATCCCCTCCTCATGGTTATAGACCCAACAACATTAAATCATCCCCTCCTCATGGTTATAGAGCCAACAACATTAAATCATCCCCTCCTCATGGTTATAGACCCAATAACATTATATAGTATCCCCTTTTCATGGTCACAGACCCAACAACATTATATAGTATCCCCTCCTCATGGTTACAGATCCAACAACATTATATAGTATCCCCTCCTCATGGTTACAGACCCAACAACATTATATAGTATCCCCTCCTCATGGTTACAGACCCAACAACATTATATAGTATCCCCTCCTCATGGTTACAGACCCAACAACATTATATAGTATCCCCTCCTCATGGTTACTGACCCAACAACATTATATAGTATCCCCTCCTCATGGTTACAGATCCAACAACATTATATAGTATCCCCTCCTCATGGTTACAGACACAACAACATTATATAGTATCCCCTTTTCATGGTTACAGACCCAACAACATTATATAGTATCCCCTCCTCATGGTTACAGATCCAACAACATTATATAGTATCCCCTCCTCATGGTTACAGACCCAACAACATTAAATCATCCCCTCCTCATGGTTACAGACCCAACAACATTATATAGTATCCCCTCCTCATGGTTATAGAGCCAACAACATTATATAGTATCCCCTCCTCATGGTTATAGAGCCAACAACATTATATAGTATCCCCTCCTCATGGTTATAGAGCCAACAACATTATATAGTATCCCCTCCTCATGGTTATAGAGCCAACAACATTAAATCATCCCCTCCTCATGGTTACAGACCCAACAACATTAAATCATCCCCTCCTCATGGTTATAGAGCCAACAACATTATATAGTATCCCCTCATGGTTATAGACCCAACAACATTCTATAGTATCCCCTCATGGTTATAGAGCCAACAACATTATATAGTATGGTTATAGACCCAACAACATTATATAGTATCCCCTCATGGTTATAGACCCAACAACATTCTATAGTATCCCCTCATGGTTATAGAGCCAACAACATTATATAGTATGGTTATAGACCCAACAACATTCTATAGTATCCCCTCATGGTTATAGACCCAACAACATTAAATCATCCCCTCCTCATGGTTATAGACCCAACAACATTATATAGTATCCCCTCATGGTTATAGACCCAACAACATTAAATCATCCCCTCCTCATGGATACAGACCCAACAACATTAAATCATCCCCTCCTCATGGTTATAGAGCCAACAACATTAAATCATCCCCTCCTCATGGTTATAGACCCAACAACATCATATAGTATCCCCTCATGGTTATAGACCCAACAACATTAAATCATCCCCTCCTCATGGATACAGACCCAACAACATTATATAGTATCCCCTCATGGTTATAGACCCAACAACATTAAATCATCCCCTCCTCATGGATACAGACCCAACAACATTAAATCATCCCCTCCTCATGGTTATAGAGCCAACAACATTAAATCATCCCCTCCTCATGGTTATAGAGCCAACAACATTAAATCATCCCCTCCTCATGGTTATAGACCCAATAACATTATATAGTATCCCCTTTTCATGGTCACAGACCCAACAACATTATATAGTATCCCCTCCTCATGGTTACAGATCCAACAACATTATATAGTATCCCCTCCTCATGGTTACAGACCCAACAACATTATATAGTATCCCCTCCTCATGGTTACAGACCCAACAACATTATATAGTATCCCCTCCTCATGGTTACAGACCCAACAACATTATATAGTATCCCCTCCTCATGGTTACAGATCCAACAACATTATATAGTATCCCCTCCTCATGGTTACAGACACAACAACATTATATAGTATCCCCTCCTCATGGTTACAGACCCATCAATATTATATAGTATCCCCTTTTCATGGTTACAGATCCAACAACATTATATAGTATCACCTCCTCATGGTTACAGACCCAACAACATTAAATCATCCCCTTTTCATGGTTACAGATCCAACAACATTATATAGTATCCCCTCCTCATGGTTACAGACCCAACAACATTAAATCATCCCCTCCTCATGGTTACAGATCCAACAACATTATATAGTATCCCCTCCTCATGGCTACAGACCCAACAACATTATATAGTATCCCCTCCTCATGGTTATAGAGCCAACAACATTAAATCATCCCCTCCTCATGGTTATAGAGCCAACAACATTAAATCATCCCCTCCTCATGGTTATAGACCCAACAACATCATATAGTATCCCCTCATGGTTATAGACCCAACAACATTAAATCATCCCCTCCTCATGGATACAGACCCAACAACATTATATAGTATCCCCTCATGGTTATAGACCCAACAACATTAAATCATCCCCTCCTCATGGATACAGACCCAACAACATTAAATCATCCCCTCCTCATGGTTATAGAGCCAACAACATTAAATCATCCCCTCCTCGTGGTTATAGAGCCAACAACATTAAATCATCCCCTCCTCATGGTTATAGACCCAATAACATTATATAGTATCCCCTTTTCATGGTCACAGACCCAACAACATTATATAGTATCCCCTCCTCATGGTTACAGATCCAACAACATTATATAGTATCCCCTCCTCATGGTTACAGACCCAACAACATTATATAGTATCCCCTCCTCATGGTTACAGACCCAACAACATTATATAGTATCCCCTCCTCATGGTTACAGATCCAACAACATTATATAGTATCCCCTCCTCATGGTTACAGACACAACAACATTAAATCATCCCCTTTTCATGGTTACAGATCCAACAACATTATATAGTATCCCCTCATGGTTACAGACCCAACAACATTAAATCATCCCCTCCTCATGGTTACAGATCCAACAACATTATATAGTATCCCCTCCTCATGGCTACAGACCCAACAACATTATATAGTATCCCCTCCTCATGGTTATAGAGCCAACAACATTAAATCATCCCCTCCTCATGGTTACAGACCCAACAACATTATATAGTATCCCCTCCTCATGGTTACAGACACAACAACATTATATAGTATCCCCTCCTCATGGTTACAGACCCAACAACATTATATAGTATCCCCTCCTCATGGTTACAGACCAAACAACATTATATAGTATCCCCTCCTCATGGTTACAGACCCAACAACATTATATAGTATCCCCTCCTCATGGTTACAGATCCAACAACATTATATAGTATCCCCTCCTCATGGTTACAGACACAACAACATTATATAGTATCCCCTCCTCATGGTTACGGACCCATCAATATTATATAGTATCCCCTTTTCATGGTTACAGATCCAACAACATTATATAGTATCCCCTCCTCATGGTTACAGACCCAACAACATTATATAGTATCCCCTCCTCATGGTTACAGACCCAACAACATTATATAGTATCCCCTCATGGTTACAGACCCAACAACATTATATAGTATCCCCTCCTCATGGTTACAGATCCAACAACATTATATAGTATCCCCTCCTCATGGTTACAGACCCAACAACATTATATAGTATCCCCTCCTCATGGTTACAGACCCATCAATATTATATAGTATCCCCTTTTCATGGTTACAGATCCAACAACATTATATAGTATCACCTCCTCATGGTTACAGACCCAACAACATTAAATCATCCCCTTTTCATGGTTACAGATCCAACAACATTATATAGTAGCCCCTCCTCATGGTTACAGACCCAACAACATTAAATCATCCCCTCCTCATGGTTACAGATCCAACAACATTATATAGTATCCCCTCCTCATGGCTACAGACCCAACAACATTATATAGTATCCCCTCCTCATGGTTATAGAGCCAACAACATTAAATCATCCCCTCCTCATGGTTACAGACCCAACAACATTATATAGTATCCCCTCCTCATGGTTACAGACACAACAACATCATATAGTATCCCCTCCTCATGGTTATAGAGCCAACAACATTATATAGTATCCCCTCCTCATGGTTACAGACCCAACAACATTATATAGTATCCCCTCCTCATGGTTACAGACCCAACAACATTATATAGTATCCCTTCCTCATGGTTACTGACCCAACAACATTAAATCATCCCCTCCTCATGGTTATAGAGCCAACAATATTAAATCATCCCCTCCTCATGGTTACAGACACAACAACATTATATAGTATCCCCTCCTCATGGTTACAGACCCATCAATATTATATAGTATCCCCTTTTCATGGTTACAGATCCAACAACATTATATAGTATCCCCTCCTCATGGTTACAGACCCAACAACATTAAATCATCCCCTCCTCATGGTTACAGATCCGACAACATTATATAGTATCCCCTCCTCATGGTTACAGATCCAACAACATTATATAGTATCCCCTCCTCATGGTTATAGAGCCAACAACATTATATAGTATCCCCTCCTCATGGTTACAGACCCAACAACATTATATAGTATCCCCTCCTCATGGTTACAGACCCAACAACATTATATAGTATCCCTTCCTCATGGTTACTGACCCAACAACATTAAATCATCCCCTCCTCATGGTTATAGAGCCAACAATATTAAATCATCCCCTCCTCATGGTTACAGACACAACAACATTATATAGTATCCCCTCCTCATGGTTACAGACCCATCAATATTATATAGTATCCCCTTTTCATGGTTACAGATCCAACAACATTATATAGTATCCCCTCCTCATGGTTACAGACCCAACAACATTAAATCATCCCCTCCTCATGGTTACAGATCCGACAACATTATATAGTATCCCCTCCTCATGGTTACAGATCCAACAACATTATATAGTATCCCCTCCTCATGGTTACAGACCCAACAACATTATATAGTATCCTCTCCTCATGGTTACAGACCCAACAACGTTATATAGTATCCCCTCCTCATGGTTACAGACCCAACAACATCATATAGTATCCCCTCCTCATGGTTACAGACCCAACAACATTATATAGTATCTCCTCCTCATGGTTACAGACCCAACAACATCATATAGTATCCCCTCCTCATGGTTACAGACCCAACAACATTATATAGTATCCCCTCCTCATGGTTACAGACCCAACAACATTATATAGTATCCCCTCATGGTTATAGAGCCAACAACATTAAATCATCCCCTCCTCATGGTTATAGAGCCAACAACATTAAATCATACCCTCCTCATGGTTATAGAGCCAACAACATTATATAGTATCCCCTCATGGTTATAGACCCAACAACATTCTATAGTATCCCCTCATGGTTATAGAGCCAACAACATTATATAGTATCCCCTCCTCATGGTTATAGACCCAACAACATTAAATCATCCCCTCCTCATGGTTATAGACCCAAAAACATTAAATCATCCCCTCCTCATGGTTATAGACCCAACAACATTAAATCATCCCCTCCTCATGGTTATAGAGCCAACAACATTAAATCATCCCCTCCTCATGGTTATAGAGCCAAGAACATTAAATCATCCCCTCCTCATGGTTATAGAGCCAACAACATTAAATCATCCCCTCCTCATGGTTACAGACCCAATAACATTATATAGTATCCCCTTTTCATGGTCACAGACCCAACAACATTATATAGTATCCCCTCCTCATGGTTACATATCCAACAACATTATATAGTATCCCCTCCTGATGGTTACAGACACAACAACATTATATAGTATCCCCTCCTCATGGTTACAGACCCATCAATATTATATAGTATCCCCTTTTCATGGTTACAGATCCAACAACATTATATAGTATCCCCTTTTCATGGTTACAGATCCAACAACATTATATAGTATCCCCTTTTCATGGTTACAGATCCAACAACATTATATAGTATCCCCTCCTCATGGTTACAGATCCAACAACATTATATAGTATCCCCTCCTGATGGTTACAGACACAACAACATTATATAGTATCCCCTCCTCATGGTTACAGACCCATCAATATTATATAGTATCCCCTTTTCATGGTTACAGATCCAACAACATTATATAGTATCCCCTTTTCATGGTTACAGATCCAACAACATTATATAGTATCCCCTTTTCATGGTTACAGATCCAACAATATTATATAGTATCCCCTCCTCATGGTTACAGATCCAACAACATTATATAGTATCCCCTCCTCATGGTTACAGATCCAACAACATTATATAGTATCCCCTCCTCATGGTTACAGATCCAACAACATTATATAGTATCCCCTCCTCATGGTTACAGACACAACAACATTATATAGTATCCCCTTTTCATGGTTACAGATCCAACAACATTATATAGTATCCCCTTTTCATGGTTACAGATCCAACAACATTATATAGTATCCCCTCCTCATGGTTACAGACCCAACAACATTATATAGTATCCCCTCCTAATGGTTACAGACCCAACAACATTATATAGTATCCCCTCCTCATGGTTACAGACACAACAACATTATATAGTATCCCCTTTTCATGGTTACAGATCCAACAACATTATATAGTATCCCCTTTTCATGGTTACAGATCCAACAACATTATATAGTATCCCCTCCTCATGGTTACAGACCCAACAACATTATATAGTATCCCCTCCTAATGGTTACAGACCCAACAACATTATATAGTATCCCCTTTTCATGGTTACAGACCCAACAACATTATATAGTATCCCCTCCTCATGGTTACAGACACAACAACATTATATAGTATCCCCTTTTCATGGTTACAGATCCAACAACATTATATAGTATCCCCTCCTCATGGTTACAGATCCAACAACATTATATAGTATCCCCTCCTCATGGTTACAGATCCAACAACATTATATAGTATCCCCTCCTCATAGTTACAGACCCAACAACATCATATAGTATCCCCTTTTCATGGTTACAGATCCAACAACGTCATATAGTATCCCCTTTTCATGGTTACAGACCCAACAGCATTATATAGCATCCCCTCCTCATGGTCACAGACCCAACAACATTATATAGTATCCCCTTTTCATGGTTACAGACCCAACAGCATTATATAGCATCCCCTCCTCATGGTTAAAGATCCAACAACATTATATAGTATCCCCTCCTGATCTATACAGACACAACAACATTATATAGTATCCCCTCCTCGTGGTTACAGACCCATCAATATTATATAGTATCCCCTTTTCATGGTTACAGATCCAACAACATTATATAGTATCCCCTTTTCATGGTTACAGATCCAACAACATTATATAGTATCCCCTCCTCATAGTTACAGACCCAACAACATTATATAGTATCCCCTCCTCATGGCTACAGACCCAACAACATTATATAGTATCCCCTCCTCATGGTTATAGAGCCAACAACATTAAATCATCCCCTCCTCATGGTTACAGACCCAACAACATTATATAGTATCCCCTCCTCATGGTTACAGACACAACAACATCATATAGTATCCCCTCCTCATGGTTACAGACCCAACAACATTATATAGTATCTCCTCCTCATGGTTACAGACCCAACAACATTATATAGTATCCCCTCCTCATGGTTACAGACCCAACAACATTATATAGTATCCCCTCCTCATGGTTACAGACCCAACAACATTATATAGTATCCCTTCCTCATGGTTACTGACCCAACAACATTAAATCATCCCCTCCTCATGGTTATAGAGCCAACAACATTAAATCATCCCCTCCTCATGGTTACAGACCCATCAATATTATATAGTATCCCCTTTTCATGGTTACAGATCCAACAACATTATATAGTATCCCCTTTTCATGGTTACAGATCCAACAACATTATATAGTATCCCCTTTTCATGGTTACAGATCCAACAATATTATATAGTATCCCCTCCTCATGGTTACAGATCCAACAACATTATATAGTATCCCCTCCTCATGGTTACAGATCCAACAACATTATATAGTATCCCCTCCTCATGGTTACAGATCCAACAACATTATATAGTATCCCCTCCTCATGGTTACAGACACAACAACATTATATAGTATCCCCTTTTCATGGTTACAGATCCAACAACATTATATAGTATCCCCTTTTCATGGTTACAGATCCAACAACATTATATAGTATCCCCTCCTCATGGTTACAGACCCAACAACATTATATAGTATCCCCTCCTAATGGTTACAGACCCAACAACATTATATAGTATCCCCTCCTCATGGTTACAGACACAACAACATTATATAGTATCCCCTTTTCATGGTTACAGATCCAACAACATTATATAGTATCCCCTTTTCATGGTTACAGATCCAACAACATTATATAGTATCCCCTCCTCATGGTTACAGACCCAACAACATTATATAGTATCCCCTCCTAATGGTTACAGACCCAACAACATTATATAGTATCCCCTTTTCATGGTTACAGACCCAACAACATTATATAGTATCCCCTCCTCATGGTTACAGACACAACAACATTATATAGTATCCCCTTTTCATGGTTACAGATCCAACAACATTATATAGTATCCCCTCCTCATGGTTACAGATCCAACAACATTATATAGTATCCCCTCCTCATGGTTACAGATCCAACAACATTATATAGTATCCCCTCCTCATAGTTACAGACCCAACAACATCATATAGTATCCCCTTTTCATGGTTACAGATCCAACAACGTCATATAGTATCCCCTTTTCATGGTTACAGACCCAACAGCATTATATAGCATCCCCTCCTCATGGTCACAGACCCAACAACATTATATAGTATCCCCTTTTCATGGTTACAGACCCAACAGCATTATATAGCATCCCCTCCTCATGGTTAAAGATCCAACAACATTATATAGTATCCCCTCCTGATCTATACAGACACAACAACATTATATAGTATCCCCTCCTCGTGGTTACAGACCCATCAATATTATATAGTATCCCCTTTTCATGGTTACAGATCCAACAACATTATATAGTATCCCCTTTTCATGGTTACAGATCCAACAACATTATATAGTATCCCCTCCTCATAGTTACAGACCCAACAACATTATATAGTATCCCCTCCTCATGGCTACAGACCCAACAACATTATATAGTATCCCCTCCTCATGGTTATAGAGCCAACAACATTAAATCATCCCCTCCTCATGGTTACAGACCCAACAACATTATATAGTATCCCCTCCTCATGGTTACAGACACAACAACATCATATAGTATCCCCTCCTCATGGTTACAGACCCAACAACATTATATAGTATCTCCTCCTCATGGTTACAGACCCAACAACATTATATAGTATCCCCTCCTCATGGTTACAGACCCAACAACATTATATAGTATCCCCTCCTCATGGTTACAGACCCAACAACATTATATAGTATCCCTTCCTCATGGTTACTGACCCAACAACATTAAATCATCCCCTCCTCATGGTTATAGAGCCAACAACATTAAATCATCCCCTCCTCATGGTTACAGACACAACAACATTATATAGTATCCCCTCCTCATGGTTACAGACCCATCAATATTATATAGTATCCCCTTTTCATGGTTACAGATCCAACAACATTATATAGTATCCCCTCCTCATGGTTACAGACCCAACAACATTAAATCATCCCCTCCTCATGGTTACAGATCCGACAACATTATATAGTATCCCCTCCTCATGGTTACAGATCCAACAACATTATATAGTATCCCCTCCTCATGGTTACAGACCCAACAACATTATATAGTATCCTCTCCTCATGGTTACAGACCCAACAACATTATATAGTATCCCCTCCTCATGGTTACAGACCCAACAACATCATATAGTATCCCCTCCTCATGGTTACAGACCCAACAACATTATATAGTATCTCCTCCTCATGGTTACAGACCCAACAACATCATATAGTATCCCCTCCTCATGGTTACAGACCCAACAACATTATATAGTATCCCCTCCTCATGGTTACAGACCCAACAACATTATATAGTATCCCCTCATGGTTATAGAGCCAACAACATTAAATCATCCCCTCCTCATGGTTATAGAGCCAACAACATTAAATCATACCCTCCTCATGGTTATAGAGCCAACAACATTATATAGTATCCCCTCATGGTTATAGACCCAACAACATTCTATAGTATCCCCTCATGGTTATAGAGCCAACAACATTATATAGTATCCCCTCCTCATGGTTATAGACCCAACAACATTAAATCATCCCCTCCTCATGGTTATAGACCCAAAAACATTAAATCATCCCCTCCTCATGGTTATAGACCCAACAACATTAAATCATCCCCTCCTCATGGTTATAGAGCCAACAACATTAAATCATCCCCTCCTCATGGTTATAGAGCCAAGAACATTAAATCATCCCCTCCTCATGGTTATAGAGCCAACAACATTAAATCATCCCCTCCTCATGGTTACAGACCCAATAACATTATATAGTATCCCCTTTTCATGGTCACAGACCCAACAACATTATATAGTATCCCCTCCTCATGGTTACATATCCAACAACATTATATAGTATCCCCTCCTGATGGTTACAGACACAACAACATTATATAGTATCCCCTCCTCATGGTTACAGACCCATCAATATTATATAGTATCCCCTTTTCATGGTTACAGATCCAACAACATTATATAGTATCCCCTTTTCATGGTTACAGATCCAACAACATTATATAGTATCCCCTTTTCATGGTTACAGATCCAACAACATTATATAGTATCCCCTCCTCATGGTTACAGATCCAACAACATTATATAGTATCCCCTCCTCATGGTTACATATCCAACAACATTATATAGTATCCCCTCCTGATGGTTACAGACACAACAACATTATATAGTATCCCCTCCTCATGGTTACAGACCCATCAATATTATATAGTATCCCCTTTTCATGGTTACAGATCCAACAACATTATATAGTATCCCCTTTTCATGGTTACAGATCCAACAACATTATATAGTATCCCCTTTTCATGGTTACAGATCCAACAACATTATATAGTATCCCCTTTTCATGGTTACAGATCCAACAACATTATATAGTATCCCCTCCTCATGGTTACAGATCCAACAACATTATATAGTATCCACTCCTCATGGTTACAGATCCAACAACATTATATAGTATCCCCTCCTCATGGTTACAGACACAACAACATTATATAGTATCCCCTTTTCATGGTTACAGATCCAACAACATTATATAGTATCCCCTTTTCATGGTTACAGATCCAACAACATTATATAGTATCCCCTCCTCATGGTTACAGATCCAACAACATTATATAGTATCCCCTCCTCATGGTTACAGACCCAACAACATTATATAGTATCCCCTCCTCATGGTTACAGACCCAACAACATTATATAGTATCCCCTTTTCATGGTTACAGACCCAACAACATTATATAGTATCCCCTCCTCATGGTTACAGACACAACAACATTATATAGTATCCCCTTTTCATGGTTACAGATCCAACAACATTATATAGTATCCCCTCCTCATGGTTACAGATCCAACAACATTATATAGTATCCCCTCCTCATGGTTACAGATCCAACAACATTATATAGTATCCCCTCCTCATAGTTACAGACCCAACAACATCATATAGTATCCCCTTTTCATGGTTACAGATCCAACAACGTCATATAGTATCCCCTTTTCATGGTTACAGACCCAACAGCATTATATAGCATCCCCTCCTCATGGTCACAGACCCAACAACATTATATAGTATCCCCTTTTCATGGTTACAGACCCAACAGCATTATATAGCATCCCCTCCTCATGGTTACAGATCCAACAACATTATATAGTATCCCCTCCTCATGGTTACAGATCCAACAACATTATATAGTATCCCCTCCTCATGGTTACAGATCCAACAACATTATATAGTATCCCCTCCTCATGGTTACAGATCCAACAACATTATATAGTATCCCCTCCTCATGGTTACAGACCCAACAACATTATATAGTATCCCCTTTTCATGGTTACAGACCCAACAGCATTATATAGCATCCCCTCCTCATGGTTACAGATCCAACAACATTATATAGTATCCCCTCCTCATGGTTACAGATCCAACAACATTATATAGTATCCCCTCCTCATGGTTACAGATCCAACAACATTATATAGTATCCCCTCCTCATGGTTACAGATCCAACAACATTATATAGTATCCCCTCCTCATGGTTACAGACCCAACAACATTATATAGTATCCCCTCCTCATGGTTACAGACCCAACAACATTATATAGTATCCCCTTTTCATGGTTACAGACCCAACAACATCATATAGTATCCCCTTTTCATGGTTACAGACCCAATAACATTATATAGTATCCCATCCTCATGGTTACAGATCCGACAACATTATATAGCATCCCCTCCTCATGGTCACAGACCCAACAACATTATATAGTATCCCATCCTCATGGTTACAGATCCAACAACATTATATAGTATCCCCTCCTCATGGTTACAGATCCAACAACAGTATATAGTATCCCCTTTTCATGGTTACAGACCCAACAACATTATATAGCATCCCCTCCTCATGGTTACAGATCCAACAACATTATATAGTATCCCATCCTCATGGTTACAGATCCAACAACATTATATAGTATCCCCTCCTCATGGTTACAGATCCAACAACATTATATAGTATCCCCTCCTCATGGTTACAGATCCAACAACATTATATAGTATCCCCTCCTCATGGTTACAGACCCAACAACATTATATAGTATCCCCTCCTCATGGTTACAGACCCAACAACATTATATAGTATCCCCTTTTCATGGTTACAGACCCAACAACATCATATAGTATCCCCTTTTCATGGTTACAGACCCAATAACATTATATAGTATCCCATCCTCATGGTTACAGATCCGACAACATTATATAGCATCCCCTCCTCATGGTCACAGACCCAACAACATTATATAGTATCCCCTTTTCATGGTTACAGACCCAACAACATCATATAGTATCCCCTTTTCATGGTTACAGACCCAATAACATTATATAGTATCCCATCCTCATGGTTACAGATCCGACAACATTATATAGTATCTCTCCTCATGGTTACAGATCCGACATCATTATATAGTATCCCCTCCTCATGGTTACAGATCCGACATCATTATATAGCATCCCCTCCTCATGGTTACAGACCCAACAACATTATATAGTATCCCCTTTTCATGGTTACAGACCCAACAACATCATATAGTATCCCCTTTTCATGGTTACAGACCCAATAACATTATATAGTATCCCATCCTCATGGTTGACATGATCAGTCCAATCAAAGCTACGCTAGATATAATGTGATTTTACATCATTTTATCTGTGGCAAATTACCTTGAGCCTTCTTGGACGGGCACTTCTTCTGTAAATTGATGGCAGCACCCATTGTTCATGTAACATGAAATAATGCCAAAATAACATGTAAAACAGACCTTGTTTTGTGCTAAACAGCTGGGGCTCAAAACAGGTGGGGCTTTGCCCTGAATGACGGGTCACCACTGCTCTGGAGTTAAATTGAGTCTGACATTTCAATAATCACACCCTGTATCCAATCAGATTTGTATCTAAAAAGGTTGTCTGTCCCTGTAACCAAACTCGTATTTGAAAGGACTATAGCAAAAATGTAAATATAGCCTCCCGGGTGGCGCAGTGTTTAAGGGCGCTGTGGGTTTGCGCCCAGGCTCTGTCGTAACCGGCCGTGACCGGGAGGTCTGTGGGGCGACGCACAATTGGCCTAGCGTCGTCCGGGTTAGGGAGGGTTTGGCCGGCAGGGAAATCCTTGTCTCATCGCACACCAGCGACTCCTGTCATGGGCCGGGCGCAGTGCGTGCTAACCAGGGTTGCCAGGTGCACGGTGTTCCCTCCGACACATTGGTGCGGCTGGCTTCCGGGTGGATGACGCTGTGTTAAGAAGCAGTGCGGCTTGGTTGGGTTGTGTATCGGAGGAAGCATGACTTTCAACCTTTGTCTCTCCCGAGCCTGTACGGGAGTTGTAGCGATGAGACAAGACAGTAGCTACTGAAACAATTGGACACTACGAAATTGGGGAGAAAAAGGGGTAAAAAAAAAAACTTCCATCCTCTCAGACCAGGGGCACAATGTATGAATTAATGGTTGGATCATAATCACCTTTAAAACCACAAGCCCAAATCCCTATCTCTATCCATGGCTAATTTAGGAAAGGGTTCAATTTTAGCTAGCTCGCTAGTCGCCGAAGGACAACAACCCAACGAGATGCAGTTTTTTCAATTAATGACGTTTGCTCTCGATGTGATTTGATAGGAGTGAACCCAAATTCAAACTGGCTTCCCTTGCATTCAATGCCACAGGCGGCAACAATGTCATACTCTTTTGGACCAGACAGCATCAGATAGATCGCCTATACATACAGAGACAGAGGTGCGCTGTTTTGCTTGCTTGGATGCTTTCTCCCTTGAGATACATTTAGCCTCTTTTGAATTGAAGAAAATATGCAACATAGAGAGACGAAAAATACATTATTTTCTATGTTTTTGTGTTTTTTCTTGGTATGTTTTTTTGGGGAAGCCTGGCTTCACTTGGCATCCATGGAACAACGCCACTGTTAGGAAGTAGTGTGTCATAATGATGAAATCTATATATCCATCTAGTTCAGGTTCATAAAGAGCTGAAGAACAGGATTCGTCATTAGAAAATTATGTGAAATAAATAGTACTTTCTTTAATCAAAGATTTCTTTATCATTTGTACAATCTATATGCAGTCAAAGGGTTCGGTTTGACTGTGTAAATCTGAGGAAAACTGCACATTTAAGTGCTAGTATCTCAAGGCAAATTCCACAAAAACGCAGAACATTTATTTGGAAGGATTTTGAATCGTTTCTCTTTGAATGCTATCCCATAATTTATTGCCTCATTTGTCATTTGCACAGATGTATTATTTATGTCCTGCTTGCTGTGCTGTGCTGTGGCTGGGTGACTAATCAAATGCTTTTCTGTGGGTGTGGGGACTGTGAGTCGATGTAGCGGAACGTTACATTGCCTTACTGTGGTGGAGGTGTCAGTGGGGTTTCCTTAGGTTGCTGCTCTGATCTGATGATGGCGGACAGAGAGCTCATCATGATACGGAAAAGTAATAAGGTCAAAAGGTCAAAATACTGTATTGTAAACAATAGAATAAACGTAGGAGCAGTACGTCTGACTGCGGCAATACAGACTGAATACAGAGGGACTGGGACTGGTCAGAGACCTCAAACAGAGCACTGCTGCCACCCAAACACCCTTCACTGTCAGTTTGTATGTTATGGTCACTCTGTCCAAACAGGAGAGGTTTCCTTGTCTATTAGCTAAAGGCTTTGAGACCATCTCACATGAATAATTGATCGCTAGCCCACCATGGGCAGGCTGTTAGATGGGACACCAGGAAGTGATTACAGTATTGATCGGACGGTGAGTTGTCATTGGGGGAGGGTCGTTCTGCAGACCTTGCACATCCTTAATCTCCCCTCTCTCCCCCTACTCTGATGTCCGGGGTCAGGGTCTGTGTGTTTGGCAATGAAGGGAGTGTATAGTGGAAACAAAAACAGAGTGCCCAGAAATTCAATACAGGACAAACACAGAAGTGAAAAGGCAGCAGGAGCTCTGGTAGGATTAGAAGTGAATAGTGATGCTATTAATCCCATTAATCCCTAGCCGTCACTTCCAGTAGCTCACAGGAGTCTGATTATGAGCAATACTCATGAAAAGTATTCCAGTTAATTAACACATTTTAGGGAGATTTTAGTCTATGTGATGGGCTGTACAGTGAATTTTATGGCCGCTACAAAACATTTGTTTTGTAGTTTTATTAGGCGGAGGGGTAAGGTGCCAATTTGAAGCACTCCATTACAAAGTTTTTGTCACTGTCATTATTTTAATTTATTATTGAGCCATGGGCCTGGGAGAAGATTATTTGAGTGGCTGGGATATTGATCCAGTAGGGTTTGAATTGGGAGGCAGACTTTCTGCAGCTTCTAGAGCTGAGGTGTGTGTGTGTGTGTGTGTGTGTGTGTGTGTGTGTGTGTGTGTGTGTGTGTGTGTGTGTGTGTGTGTGTGTGTGTGTGTGTGTGTGTGTGTGTGTGTGTGTGTGTGTGTGTGTGTGTGTGTGTGTCTGTATGTGCATGCGTGGGTCTGGGAGGATGATCAGGGCCTTCACATAATGCACTAATAAACTGGTCGACAGAAACACAAAGAACGACCCAGGCGAGTGTAGATTTGATTCCCCATCTCCACTTAACTACTTGAATAATGATCCATAACTCCTAGCTAGCATCTCCTCAATACTTTTATTCTTAGAGCCTTGCAGGCCCCGGAGTGTTCGGCCTTCGTTTGAAGTGTGAACACTTTACTGCTGAGGTGCAGAAAATGAAATTACATTATTTTGTCCGAGGTTACCGAACATCTCATTCCGTCTCATTTCAGGAGACGACAATGTATTTTATCTCATTTGAATGGCCATCATTACTTTCCCTGCCATCTGATTCATCGTGTGACGGTGTGAGATAATTCACTCAACCAAGGTTTATTTATTTGGTAGACTGGCATTCTGAATGAAAACAGTATGAGTGGTCTAGACTTCAAAGAGCTGAGGTTGTTAATTTGCTAGCTGTGCCGAGCTGATATGCTCTTTTTCACCTATCCAGACATTTCAAACTGCTAGGATGCATTTGTTTTTTAACATCCGTTTGGGATCCATCCGGCTGTGGAGAATCTGTTGAAATGAAATATGTGTCATGTCTGAGGGTCATAGGCCTGGATGAGGATAGAATAGCACTGTAATTGGGTACTTCACATGCTCTATCACATTCAGGATATTTCCACCTTTCAATGGCATGACACGCAGATGTAATGGATTCTTTGTATTGTCCCCACGTCCCTTGAAATACAGTAAGATAAACTTGCACACTGATTGTAGAATCTCATATCCGATCACAAATCTGTCAACCCCAGTATTGAGGACACATTGCTCAGTAGATCAAGCCTTTGCTATACACTGAGTATACAAAACATTATGAACACCTGCTCTTTCTATGACAGACTGACCAGGTGAATCCAGGTAGAACCTATGATCCCTCATTGATGTCACTGGTTAAATTCACTTCAATCAGTGTAGATGAAAGGGAGCAGACAGGTTAAAGAAGGATTGTTAAGCCTTGAGATAATTGAGACATGAATTGTGTATGTGTGCCATTCAGAGGGTGGATGGGCAAGACAAAAAGTGCCTTTGAACAGGTTATGGTACGCTGCTGGGTTTTTCAAGCTCAACTTGACACAATTGTGGGAGGCACTGGAGTCAACATGGGCCAGCATCCCTGTGGAACGCTTTTGACTATTTGTAGAGTCCATGCCCCGACGAATTGAGGATATGCTGAGGACAAAAGGGGAGGGGGTGAATAAGTTGTATCAGATGAAACAGCCCCAGTCTGATGATGGGGTTTGGTTGTCGAAAGCCCTCCCTAAACCTGTCCATTCACACAGTTTGAACTGGAGCATCACTTGTGTGCATGTTGCCATAGAAACAGAGAGTGCTGTCACAAAGTTGATCCGGATCACTACATACAGCTCTTTCTGCAGATCAAAGTTCTCACCTCAATTTCAGAGAGAGTTTTGATGATATGAAAGGCCTCTTCATCCTTGCCGATCTGCTCTTGACTGACAGAGAGAGTGTTTGTGCAATTAAAAGTCTTGTTTGAGAGAGAGAGAGAGAGAGAGCCTGCCTGCCCACAGAGTTCAGCATAGACCATTACGGCCTCTGGTATAGTTTGCCATTGTTTTTGATTCATTCAGAGAGGAGAGATGTACAAACAACCTACAGTTCATTGTTTAGCATCTATTAGTATTTGACATTTCTTCTCCTCTTGCTGCTGCTGGTGTTTCTTCCTGAGAACTGGCGCTTGAATAATGCATGTGAAAACATACAGCTGCTGTGCACACACACAGTCGACCAAGAGTAGGTAGGTTTGATGTGAGAAGAAGAGAATGATGTAATTTTACTTCTCCCTTCTTTTCTGTCTCAACTCCCCCATCCTCCTCCATCCTCTCCATCCTCCTCCTTCCTCCATCCTCTCCATCCTCCTCCTTCCTCCATCCTCTCCATCCTCCTCCTTCCTCCATCCTCTCCATCCTCCTCCTTCCTCCATCCTCTCCATCCTCCTCCTTCCTCCATCCTCTCCATCCTCTCCATCCTCCTCCTTCCTCCATCCTCTCCATCCTCCTCCTTCCTCCATCCTCCTCCTTCCTCCATCCTCCTCCTTCCTCCATCCTCTCCATCCTCCTCCATCCTCCTCCTTCCTCCATCCTCTCCATCCTCCTCCTTCCTCCATCCTCTCCATCCTCTCCATCCTCCTCCTTCCTCCATCCTCTCCATCCTCCTCCTTCCTCCATCCTCTCCATCCTCCTCCTTCCTCCATCCTCTCCATCCTCCTCCTTCCTCCATCCTCTCCATCCTCTCCATCCTCCTCCTTCCTCCATCCTCTCCATCCTCCTCCTTCCTCCATCCTCTCCATCCTCCTCCTTCCTCCATCCTCTCCATCCTCCTCCTTCCTCCATCCTCTCCATCCTCCTCCATCCTCTCCATCCTCTCCATCAACCTCCTTCCTCCATCCTCTCCATCCTCCTCCTTCCTCCATCCTCTCCATCCTCCTCCTTCCTCCATCCTCTCCATCCTCTCCATCCTCCTCCTTCCTCCATCCTCTCCATCCTCCTCCTTCCTCCATCCTCTCCATCCTCCTCCTTCCTCCATCCTCTCCATCCTCTCCATCCTCCTCCTTCCTCCATCCTCTCCATCCTCTCCATCCTCCTCCTTCCTCCATCCTCTCCATCCTCTCCATCCTCCTCCTTCCTCCATCCTCCTCCATCCTCTCCATCCTCCTCCTTCCTCCATCCTCTCCATCCTCCTCCTTCCTCCATCCTCTCCATCCTCCTCCTTCCTCCATCCTCTCCATCCTCTCCATCCTCCTCCTTCCTCCATCCTCTCCATCCTCTCCATCCTCCTCCTTCCTCCATCCTCCTCCATCCTCTCCATCCTCCTCCTTCCTCCATCCTCTCCATCCTCCTCCTTCCTCCATCCTCTCCATCCTCCTCCAACCCCCATCCTCCTCCTTCCTCCATCCTCTCCATCCTCCTCTATCCTCCCCCATCGTCCCCCATCCTCCTCCATTCTACTTCATCCTTCTCATCCTCCTCTCTCCTCCCCCATCATCCCCCATCCTCCTCCATTCTACTTCATCCTCCTCTATCCTCCCCCATCCTCCTCCATCCTCCTCCATCCTCCTCCATCCTCCTCCATCTCCCTCTATGTGATCTCAACCTGAGGAATGTGTTCACCTCCTGAATCCTTCTCTGCCCATTGACTCCTCATCGAAAGTGGAATAATTCTGTAGGGCTGATTCCAGAGTGGAATTAGCTGCATGGAGATCCCCTTGACCTCACTCTAAGATTGAAATGCTTCCTCCCATCCCATACCTGTAAGGAGGTGCAGGGAACTAAATGACTCCCCCCGTATCTATTCCCTGCCAGAAGCAATCAGTTCGAGTAGGCAGGGAGGCTGGCCAGGTGGAGGTGGTATTTAGCCCAGGGCCCCTCATTCTCAAGGCACGTATTTGAGAAGGAAATGATGCTGGCTGGACCAGGCTGGATTACTGTAGACTGGATTGATAACAGGGCATTAGTAACAGGTTTATACAAACAGAGTGTTTACTCTACCTGGGCCAGCCACCAGCTCAGCTCACTGATACACCAAATGTGTGTCGTTCTGTGGGAGTATCAGAGCATCAGTCCCTTTTAACTGTAATGTTAGTCAAAAATAAGCACTGCCCTCATCCTTGGGATTACTATGTCCTTTATTTGAAAATGGTCAAAACAGCATTGATGTTAACTAGGGTCAAACATACATTATTATTTTCTTAACAGTGTATAAAACATTATTTTCCCCCACCTTTCGACACGCTGAAACAGTAATTGAGAGCAGGGTTGCCGGGTTCTGCATGTCAGATCTTCCCCAGCTGTAATCTGATGTAATCTGGTGTAATGTCATTAAACAGAGAGGCTATCTATCTGTCTAATCCTCTGGAGGGCTCAGCAGGCCTCCCCATACAGGTGATAGATAGGGTCATCCTCATCCTGCTCTTCATCCTGTACAGGGATGGTTACAGTACCTAGTACTCACCCAGAAGCACCCACAGCAAGTGGTATGTTGGGATTACCTGTACCTCCTAGCATTGCCTTCACACCATGGCTATTAAATTATACCTGGGTGTCATACAAGTTGTCATATGGATTTTACAGTAGGATCATACACTGAGTATAATGATCTTTCCATTACATAAACTGACCACGTGAATCCAGATGAAAGCTATGATCCCTTATTGATGTCACTTGTTAAATCCACTTCAATCAGTGTAGATGAAGGGGAGGAGACAGGTTAAAGAAGGATGTTTTAGCCTTGAGACAATTGAGACATTCTGTAGATTGTGTATGTGTGTCATTCAGAGGGTGAATGTGCAAGACAAAAGATTTAAGTGCCTTTGATCGGGGTATGGTAGTAGGTACCAGGCGCACTGGTTTGTGTCAAGAACTGCAATGCTGCTGAATTTTTCACGCTCAACAGTTTCTCATGTGTATCAAGAATGGTCCACCCCCAAAAGGACATCCAGCCAACTTGACACAACTGTGTGAAGCACTGTCTTTTGTCCCCTTCAACAACCAGTTAGGAAGGTGTTCCTGATGAATACTCAGTGTCAGCTGCACTTGAAGGCCGCCACCATCTGGCCACAACGATTGCAGACAGACCATTTGATGGTGGATCTCGATATTGATTCAAATGTAATATGGATGGAGGTTTATTCTTGGGAACCACATTCCAAGCTTGAAGGCTCTGGGCTAAATACTGTTTCTATTCTACCAGGATGAGGTTGATTTCCACTGTATCTATTCAACACTTTATTATCGAAACATACAGTTATTTTGAAGTGAAAAAACGACCTTCCCTACTGTCTTTTGTCCCCTTCAATGACCAGTTGTCGTACCCCAGATGTCCCTGCCAATGTAATAACTACAATAACAACTACTGTAATCAGAGGGACAAGGTTATCAAAGACAGCTCCCATCTATTTATGAGCTCTGCTATGTGTTTTAATCCTGACAGTTCCCAGGGTATCCAGGCCTCTTGTATGTGTTAGCTAGCTGTGAGAGCTATGCAGTGATATTGGATAGGATACATAAGAACCCTAGTGATAGAGTGAGATGGGGCTGCACTGCCTCAGGACCAACTTCTCAGCAGAGTAGTTAAGGATAGGATACATATAGAGTGACACAGAGTAGTTAAGGATAGGATACATAAGAACCCTAGTGGTAGAGTGACACAGAGTAGTTAAGGATAGGATACATATAGAGTGACACAGAGTAGTTAAGGATAGGATACATAAGAACCCTAGTGATAAAGTGACACAGAGTAGTTAAGGATATGATACATAAGAACCCTAGTGGTAGAGTGACACAGAGTAGTTAAGGATAGGATACATAAGAACCCTAGTGATAGAGTGACACAGAGTAGTTAAGGATAGGATACATATAGAGTGACACAGAGTAGTTAAGGATAGGATACATAAGAACCCTAGTGGTAGAGTGACACAGAGTAGTTAAGGATAGGATACATATAGAGTGACACAGAGTAGTTAAGGATAGGATACATAAGAACCCTAGTGATAGAGTGACACAGAGTAGTTAAGGATAGGATACATATAGAGTGACACAGAGTAGTTAAGGATAGGATACATAAGAACCCTAGTGGTAGAGTGACACAGAGTAGTTAAGGATAGGATACATAAGAACCCTAGTGATAGAGTGACACAGAGTAGTTAAGGATAGGATACATATAGAGTGACACAGAGTAGTTAAGGATATGATACATAAGAACCCTAGTGGTAGAGTGACACAGAGTAGTTAAGGATAGGATACATATAGAGTGACACAGAGTAGTTAAGGATAGGATACATAAGAACCCTAGTGATAAAGTGACACAGAGTAGTTAAGGATAGGATACATAAGAACCCTAGTGGTAGAGTGACACAGAGTAGTTAAGGATAGGATACATAGGAACCCTAGTGGTAGAGTGACACAGAGTAGTTAAGGATAGGATACATATAGAGTGACACAGAGTAGTTAAGGATATGATACAAAAGAACCCTAGTGGTAGAGTGACACAGAGTAGTTAAGGATAGGATACATATAGAGTGACACAGAGTAGTTAAGGATAGGATACATAAGAACCCTAGTGATAAAGTGACACAGAGTAGTTAAGGATAGGATACATAAGAACCCTAGTGGTAGAGTGACACAGAGTAGTTAAGGATAGGATACATAGGAACCCTAGTGGTAGAGTGACACAGAGTAGTTAAGGATAGGATACATATAGAGTGACACAGAGTAGTTAAGGATATGATACATAAGAACCCTAGTGGTAGAGTGACACAGAGCAGTTAAGGATAGGATACATATAGAGTGACACAGAGTAGTTAAGGATAGGATACATAAGAACCCTAGTGATAGAGTGACACAGAGTAGTTAAGGATAGGATACATATAGAGTGACACAGAGTAGTTAAGGATAGGATACATAAGAACCCTAGTGGTAGAGTGACACAGAGTAGTTAAGGATAGGATACATATAGAGTGACACAGAGTAGTTAAGGATAGGATACATATAGAGTGACACAGAGTAGTTAAGGATAGGATACATAGGAACCCTAGTGGTAGAGTGACACAGAGTAGTTAAGGATAGGATACATATAGAGTGACACAGAGTAGTTAAGGATAGGATACATAAGAACCCTAGTGATAAAGTGACACAGAGTAGTTAAGGATATGATACATAAGAACCCTAGTGGTAGAGTGACACAGAGTAGTTAAGGATAGGATACATAAGAACCCTAGTGGTAGAGTGACACAGAGTAGTTAAGGATAGGATACATAAGAACCCTAGTGATAGAGTGACACAGAGTAGTTAAGGATAGGATACATAGGAACCCTAGTGGTAGAGTGACACAGAGTAGTTAAGGATAGGATACATATAGAGTGACACAGAGTAGTTAAGGATAGGATACATAAGAACCCTAGTGGTAGAGTGACACAGAGTAGTTAAGGATAGGATACATATAGAGTGACACAGAGTAGTTAAAGATAGGATACATATAGAGTGACACAGAGTAGTTAAGGATAGGATACATAAGAACCCTAGTGATAAAGTGACACAGAGTAGTTAAGGGTATGATACATAAGAACCCTAGTGGTAGAGTGACACAGATTAGTTAAGGATAGGATACATAAGAACCCTAGTGGTAGAGTGACACAGAGTAGTTAAGGATAGGATACATAAGAACCCTAGTGGTAGAGTGACACAGAGTAGTTAAGGATAGGATACATAAAGAGTGACACATAGTAGTTAAAGCAGACAGGTTGCCCACTTCAGACGTGGCTCATTTGAATTTTCTACTTGTGGTCTGACTATGGTCACATGGCCGTATGCAGTGCATTAACCCCCCTGGGCCTCAAGGGTAAGCCACATGTTTAGAACTTCATTTGCCATTTCTCTCACATGTTAATAGTCACCTGTCCCCACTCCCTTCATTGGGTTCTGGACACCTACAGGTCTGTCCATGTGATATTATAGGAAGCCACTGCAAATTGACAGGAAGATTAATAGAGGAAGTAGAGTGTGACATTGGAAGTCATAAATTAGATAGGAAATGTCTGTTATAGAGAAATCCAATTCCAGCATGTTAAAAAAGAAAGTGGTTGGCATCATCGGGGTTGTACAGTAGTCTGTGTATGGTTATGGTATCTGCATTTCTATATACCGCCTATGCTGTTTTATTACCTCCATGTTGTCCTGGGGTTCCCTCCCTCCCCTGTTAAACCTTCCCATGAGTCTGTGGTTCTGTGTCACTGGCTAGCTGACTCACACACTGATGGCTTCTTATAAACAGACCTTATGGGGCTTTAGCTTATTTTGCAATAAAGACATTTAGATGGTACAATGATAACATTCCCCAACCCCTCCTAACAGTTTCAGTATTTAAGCCCTGACTGTTTTAGTCAGTGAAACATTACAACACTGCTGGATAAAAACCAGGGTGCTGTGCACTATATAGTGCATTAACAGAGTATGTTGCTCCTTAGAATGGTGGAATGTTAGACATATACTTTGCTTTACTGAAATCTATACATTCAGCCATACCTTTAAAAACCAAGGTCATAAAGTGGAAAGTTACATCCTTGACAACCTGACATTTCATGTATTCATTTAACCTAGCGTTCTACAGCTGTTGTGAGTATAGGATTGCAGTGCTCTTTAAAACAAGCAATATGCACTCAGTGTCCAGTTTATTTGGTACACCACTCTGTTCACGAAAATGATTCGCTCTTACAGACAGTGAGTCACATGGCCGTAGCTTGCTATATAAAGCAGGCAGACAGGCATCGGGGCATTCAGTTACTGTTAGATTGAATGTTACAATGGGAAGAACGAGTGACTTAGGCAACTTTGAGCATGGTATGATCATCGGTGCCAGGCACGCCGGTTCCAGTATCTCAGAAACAACGGGTCTCCTGGGCTTTTCACAGTGTCTAGGGTTTACAGAGAATGGTGTGACAAACAAACATCCAGTCAGCGGCAGTTCTGTGGGCAAAAACAGCTCGTTGAGGAGAGGTTGAAGGAGAATGGCAAGAATCGTGCAAACTAACAGGCAAATAACAGTGGTGTACAGAACGGCATCTCGGAACGCACAACTCTTCGGTCCTTATCACGGATGGGGTTACCTGGTCCAACAAATCCCGGTCCCTGTTGCGTCATGCTGATGTCAGAGTCAGGATGTGGCATAAGCAGCATGAGGCCATGGCCCCATCCTGCCCAGTGTCAACGGTACAGGCTGGTGTCGATGGTGTAATGGTGTGGGGAATGTTTTCCTGCCACACGTTAGATCCCTTGATACCAATTGAGCAACGTTTGAACACCACACTTTGTAGAATCCATTCCCCAAAGAATTAAGGTTGTTCTGGAGGTAAAGGGGGGTCCGACCTGGTGCTAGATGGGTGTACCTAATAAACTGGCCGGTTTATTTCAATACCACAGTCTAACAGCATTCTTTTAAATCCCTAGAGCACCATTATTTCATCATGAATCTTTGTTGGTTCTTTAGAGAGAAGATGTTATTTTAATTAACTTCACGAGGTATTTTAATAAAGCTATTGTCCTCTTGCATGTTGCATAACATAAGATGCAAGGAAGGTGCACTTGAAATATGTCATGAAGATCATTGCTCCAGTCAGCATTTTCCATTGTATGCCCTTCTAGAGATTCAGGGTTCATGAAGCGTCTCAGAGTAGTATTGCAAGGATCAGTTTAGTCTTTTAAATCATAATGAATAGGATTAGGGTCTATATGGACAGGGGAGACCTGATCAGTACTCCTTGATCAGTTCTCCTACTCTGCGACGCTTTATGAAAACTGGCCCAGACTCAGAAGAAAAGAACAAACTCTCGATCCGATTGGAATGTTAAAGGTGAAAGTTATGATGGTTGAAGGTGGAAATGTATGATTGTTGAAAATAATAAAGGATGATGGTTGAAGGTTATGATGGTTGAAAATCGAAGGTTATAAAGGTTGAAGGTTAAATGTTATGATGGTTTAAGGTTATGAAGGTTTAAGGTTATGATGGTTGAAGGTTGAATGTTATGATGGTTTAAGGTTATGATGATTGAAGTTGAAGGTTAGGAGGGTTGAAAATGGAATGTTATGATGGTTGAAGATTTATGATGGTTGAAGGTTATGATGGTTGAAGGTTGAATGTTATGATGGTTGAAGGTTGAATGTTATGATGGTTTAAGGTTATGAAGGTTGAAAATTAGGAGGGTTGAAGGTTGAATGTTATGATGGTTTAAGGTTATGATGGTTGAAGGTTAAAGGTTATGAGTGTTGAAAGTTGAATGTTATGATGGTTGAAAATTATGATGGTTGAAGGTTATGATGGTTGAAGGTTGAATGTCATGATGGTTTAAGGTAATGATGGTTGAAGGTTGAAGATTATGATGAATCACTAATGTTTATATCTGTCAGTGTTACAAAGAATGCCTCCTTAATCAGAACCAGCTGCAGATTCCATGTTCTGTTAGGGTCTCATGAAGAGGCTTTGTTTTATATGTTGTGTTCTGGTTGAGTCATTACAGTCCTCATGTTCTCACTGTAGACTATCTCAATATTCTTAAGAGAGAGAGATGGATTCAGTATAGAGAACCATACAAAACCCATAGTCATCCATAACCTCTAAACGTGTGCTTACTATCAATGACTTCACTCTGAATAGTTCAAACCTGATTGATCATCAGCTGCTCATTTTGTTCTCTCTGTAGGTGAGCTACCTGTCCAAATCAACCTCATGCTGTAGGGGGAATGAAATCAATGCATGTCAACAGGTCCTGCAGAGTTGAAATTTGTGGGATTAATGTCCAGGTTGTGTTGTGGGATTAATGTCCAGGGTGTGTTGTGGGATTAATGTCCAGGGTGTGTTGTGGGATTAATGTCCAGGTTGTGTTGTGGGATTAATGTCCAGGTTGTGTTGTGGGATTAATGTCCAGGGTGTGTTGTGGGATTAATGTCCAGGGTGTGTTGTGGGATTAATGTCCAGGGTGTGTTGTGGGATTAATGTCCAGGGTGTGTTGTAAGATTAATGTCCAGGGTGTGTTGTGGGATTAATGTCCAGGTTGTGTTGTGGGATTAATGTCCAGGGTGTGTTGTGGGATTAATGTCCAGGTGTGTTGTGGGATTAATGTCCAGGGTGTGTTGTGGGATTAATATCCAGGGTGGGATTAATGTCCAGGGTGTGTTGTGGGATTAATATCCAGGGTGGGATTAATGTCCAGGGTGTGTTGTGGGATTAATGTCCAGGGTGTGTTGTGGGATTAATGTCCAGGGTGTGTTGTGAGATTAATGTCCAGGGTGTGTTGTGAGATTAATGTCCAGGGTGGGATTAATGTCCATGGTGTGTTGTGAGATTAATGTCCAGGGTGTGTTGTGAGATTAATGTCCAGGGTGGGATTAATGTCCAGGGTGTCTTGTGGGATTAATGTCCAGGGTGGGATTAATGTCCAGGGTGTCTTGTGGGATTAATGTCCAGGGTGGGATTAATGTCCAGGGTGGGATTAATGTCCAGGGTGTGTTGTGGGATTTATGTCCAGGGTGTGTTGTGGGATTAATGTCCAGGGTGTCTTGTGGGATTAATATCCAGGGTGTGTTGTGGGATTAATGTCCAGGGTGTCTTGTGGGATTAATATCCAGGGTGTGTTGTGGGATTAATGTCCAGGGTGTCTTGTGGGATTAATGTTCAGGGTGTGTTGTGAGATTAATGTCCAGGGTGGGATTAATGTCCAGGGTGTGTTGTGGGATTAATGTCCAGGGTGTGTTGTGGGATTAATATCCAGGGTGTGTTGTGGGATTAATGTCCAGGGTGTGTTGTGGGATTCATATCCAGGGTGTTTTGTGGGATTAATGTCCAGGGTGTGTTGTGAGATTAATGTCCAGGGTGTGTTGTGGGATTAATGTCCAGGGTGTGTTGTGGGATTAATATCCAGGGTGGGATTAATGTCCAGGGTGTGTTGTGGGATTAATATCCAGGGTGGGATTAATGTCCAGGGTGTGTTGTGGGATTAATATCCAGGGTGGGATTAATGTCCAGGGTGTGTTGTGGGATTAATATCCAGGGTGGGATTCATGTCCAGGGTGTGTTGTGGGATTAATGTCAAGGGTGTGTTTTGAGATTAATGTCCAGGGTGTGTTGTGGGATTAATGTCCAGGGTGTGTTTTGAGATTAATGTCCAGGGTGTGTTGTGGGATTAATATCCAGGGTGGGATTAATGTCCAGGGTGTGTTGTGGGATTAATATCCAGGGTGGGATTAATGTCCAGGGTGTGTTGTGGGATTAATGTCCAGGGTGTGTTTTGAGATTAATGTCCAGGGTGTGTTGTGGGATTAATATCCAGGGTGGGATTAATGTCCAGGGTGTGTTGTGGGATTAATATCCAGGGTGGGATTAATGTCCAGGGTGTGTTGTGGGATTAATATCCAGGGTGTGTTGTGGGATTAATGTCCAGGGTGTGTTGTGGGATTCATATCCAGGGTGTTTTGTGGGATTAATGTCCAGGGTGTGTTGTGAGATTAATGTCCAGGGTGTGTTGTGGGATTAATGTCCAGGGTGTGTTGTGGGATTAATATCCAGGGTGGGATTAATGTCCAGGGTGTGTTGTGGGATTAATATCCAGGGTGGGATTAATGTCCAGGGTGTGTTGTGGGATTAATATCCAGGGTGGGATTAATGTCCAGGGTGTGTTGTGGGATTAATATCCAGGGTGGGATTCATGTCCAGGGTGTGTTGTGGGATTAATGTCAAGGGTGTGTTTTGAGATTAATGTCCAGGGTGTGTTGTGGGATTAATGTCCAGGGTGTGTTTTGAGATTAATGTCCAGGGTGTGTTGTGGGATTAATATCCAGGATGGGATTAATGTCCAGGGTGTGTTGTGGGATTAATATCCAGGGTGGGATTAATGTCCAGGGTGTGTTGTGGGATTAATGTCCAGGGTGTGTTTTGAGATTAATGTCCAGGGTGTGTTGCGGGATTAATGTCCAGGGTGGGATTAATGTCCAGGGTGTGTTTTGAGATTAATGTCCAGGGTGTGTTTTGAGATTAATGTCCAGGGTGTGTTTTGAGATTAATGTCCAGGGTGTGTTGTGGGATTAATGTCCAGGGTGTGTTTTGAGATTAATGTCCAGGGTGTGTTTTGAGATTAATGTCCAGGGTGTGTTTTGAGATTAATGTCCAGGGTGTGTTGTGAGATTAATGTCCAGGGTGTTTGTCTGAGAGTGTTCCTCTTGTGCTGGTGTTTACAGTACCATCAATTCAAATAGTGTTTCTGTTGTATTGTAAAGCTGCTCTTCCTCCTCTGTGGTTTGTGTTTAGACACAGAGATGGGATGGTTCTCAGGGAGTAACAGCTACAGGCAGAGCCATTAGGCTTTCAAAGACTTCTGGAATGAAGGGTTGGTCTTTAGATCTGAAGGATGGCAGGTATACTCCATTTCAGACTGATTGTTATCCTCGGTCAACAAAGTACCTGTGGTTGTGACAGTGCCAGATGAAATAAAGTGATGAACACAGATGCTCTCTCTCTCTCTCTCTCTGTCTCTTTCTCTCATTCACACAGACACATACACACACACGCACGCGTATACACACATAGACTCACTCAGATAAATGCATGCACACACACACTCAGATACATGCATGCACACACAGACTCAGATACATGCATGCACACACACACTCAGATACATGCATGCACACAAACACTCAGATACATGCATGCACACACACACACACTCAGATACATGCATGCACACACACACTCAGATACATGCATGCACACACTCAGATACATGCATGCACACACACACTCAGATACATGCATGCACACACACACACTCAGATACATGCATGCACACACACACACTCAGATACATGCATGCACACACTCAGATACATGCATGCACACACACTCAGATACATGCATGCACACACTCAGATACATGCATGCACACACACACTCAGATACATGCATGCACACACACACTCAGATACATGCATGCACACACACACTCAGATACATGCATGCACACACACACACTCAGATACATGCATGCACACACACACACTCAGATACATGCATGCACACACTCAGATACATGCATGCACACACACTCAGATACATGCATGCACACACTCAGATACATGCATGCACACACACACTCAGATACATGCATGCACACACTCAGATACATGCATGCACACACACACTCAGATACATGCATGCACACACACACACTCAGATACATGCGCACACACACTCAGATACATGCACACACACACTCAGATACATGCATGCACACACTCAAATACATGCATGCACACACACACACTCAGATACATGCATGCACACACACACTCAGATACATGCATGCACACACACACTCAGATACATGCATGCACACACTCAGCTACATGCATGCACACACACACACTCAGATACACGCATGCACACACACACTCAGATATATGCATGCACACACACACTCAGATAAATGCACGCACACACACACTCAGATACATGCATGCACACATAAACAGATTCACAGGTCTTCTATAACTCTATTATTTAAAATACGGTCCCAAAACATTCATGTGTAAATGAGGTTAGCCAGATCAGATGGAACATATCAAAACAATGGGAAGCATAGCACAATGTCCTTTATTGCTTATCACGTTTCTAATTGTTACTCTGTGTTAGTCTTAGTGTTACTCTTAGTGTTACTCATAGTATTACTCATGCAATAATTACTACCACGTTCAAAACTCCCTAAACCGTACTACTTTTGGATTCAGATAAACTCATTTTGAATGCAGATTAATTTAACTCCCAGCCTCTACAGAAGCCATCTTATTAATTAACCACATGTAAATCACTCACATTTAAATGAACCACATTTAAATGAACCACATTTAAATGAACCACATTTAAATGAAACACATTTAAATGAAACACATTTGAATGAACCACATTTAAATCACACAGAGACATGAAATAAAAGGCGTGTTGCATAATAACTGTAACTGGCTCCCTGCAGTTTTAGTAACTTAAAGTATACATAATAACTGTAACTGGCTCCCTGCAGTTTTAGTAACTTAAAGTATACATAATAACTGTAACTGGCTCCCTGCAGTTTTAGTAACTTAAAGTATACATAATAACTGTAACTGGCTCCCTGCAGTTTTAGTAACTTAAAGTATACATATCCTATAGTTTAAACATCACTCCACACCTCATCCAAGCATTCCTCCTATTACATTTAAAACATGACTCAGACCTGCTGTCAGGTTACCAGTTCTACTGTAGAGTTGTGGCTGGTGCATTTGGAATGGTTAGAGTTAGAAGTGTTGTGCTGTCTCATGATTTTTTTGTATTTTTTTTGTATTGCTTGGTTGATTGACTGTTCTGTTCTGCTTTTCTCTGCTCTGTTCTGCTTTGCGCTGTTCTGCTGTCTGTGCAGGGTTGTGAAGGGTTGTGCATGCTAAGCCTGGATAGCTGAATGGATTTCTGCTTGTTGGGCCATCAGTGTTCCTTTAACAGACTCCCCACTGCACGCTTGAATGTCTTTCAATTAAGTCCCTCTGATAACTCTTGCTCCTTCCAAGAGATAAATGTTTAAATACAATAAATGTCCTTAACTATTTTGACATACAACTGTCTTTCGCTCTCTGCACCTACTCTCTCACTCTCGCTCTCTCGCTCTCTTTCGCTCTCTCTCTTTCTTATTCTCTCCTCCTCCCTCCCGCTCTCTCGCTCTCTCTCGCTCTCTTGCTCTCTCGCTCTCTCGCTCTCTTTCGCTCTCTCTTGCTCTCTCTCGCTCTCTTTTGCTCTCTCTCGCTCTTTCGCTCTTTCGCTCTTTCGCTCTCTCTCTCTCTCTCTCCCTCTCTCTCTCTCTCTCTCTCTCTCCCTCCCACTCTCTCTCTCTCTCTCCCTCCCACTCTCTCTCTCCCTCCCTCCCACTCTCTCTCTCTCCCTCTCTCCCTCCCTCCCACTCTCTCTCTCTCTCTCTCTCTCTCTCTCTCTCTCCCTCTCCCTCTCTCCCTCCCACTCCCTCCCTCCCACTCTCTCTCTCCCTCTCCCTCCCTCCCACTCTCTCTCTCTCCCTCTCTCCCTCCCACTCTCCCTCTCTCCCTCACACTCCCTCCCACTCTCTCTCTCTCAAATCAAATCAAATCAAAATCAAATTTTATTTGTCACATACACATGGTTAGCAGATGTTAATGCGAGTGTAGCGAAATGCTTGTGCTTCTAGTTCCGACAATGCAGTAATAACCAACAAGTAATCTAACTAACAATTCCAAAACTACTGTCTTATACACACAAGTGTAAGGGGATAATGAATATGTACATAAAGATATATGAATGAGTGATGGTACAGTGCGGCATAGGCAAGATACAGTAGATGGTATCGAGTACAGTATATACATATGAGATGAGTATGTAAACAAAGTGGCATAGTTAAAGTGGCTAGTGATACATGTATTACATAAAGATGCAGTAGATGATATAGAGTACAGTATATACGTATACATATGAGATGAATAATGTAGGGTATGTAAACATTATATTAGGTAGCATTGTTTAAAGTGGCTAGTGATATATTTTACATAATTTCCCATAAATTCCCATTATTAAAGTGGCTGGAGTTGAGTCAGTGTGTTGGCAGCAGCCACTCAATGTTAGTGGTGGCTGTTTAACAGTCTGATGGCCTTGAGATAGAAGCTGTTTTTCAGTCTCTCGGTCCCAGCTTTGATGCACCTGTACTGACCTCGCCTTCTGGATGATAGCGGGGTGAACAGGCAGTGGCTCGGGTGGTTGTTGTCCTTGATGATCGTGGGTGAACAGGGAGTACAGGAGAGGGCTCAGAACGCACCTTTGTGGGGCCCCAGTGTTGAGGATCAGCGGGGTGGAGATGTTGTTGCCTACCCTCACCACCTGGGGGCGGCCCGTCAGGAAGTCCAGTACCCAGTTGCACAGGGCGGGGTCGAGACCCAGGGTCTCGAGCTTGATGACGAGCTTGGAGGGTACTATGGTGTTAAATGCCGAGCTGTAGTCGATGAACAGCATTCTCACATAGGTATTCCTCTTGTCCAGATGGGTTAGGGCAGTGTGCAGTGTGGTTGAGATTGCATTGTCTGTGGACCTATTTGGGCGGTAAGCAAATTGGAGTGGGTCTAGGGTGTCCGGTAGGGTGGAGGTGATATGGTCCTTGACTAGTCTCTCAAAGCACTTCATGATGACGGAAGTGAGTGCTACGGGGCGGTAGTCGTTTAACTCAGTTACCTTAGCTTTCTTGGGAACAGGAACAATGGTGGCCCTCTTGAAGCATGTGGGAACAGCAGACTGGGATAGGGATTGATTGAATATGTCCGTAAACACACCAGCCAGCTGGTCTGCGCATGCTCTGAGGGCGCGGCTGGGGATGCCGTCTGGGCCTGCAGCCCTGCGAGGGTTAACACGTTTAAATGTTTTACTCACCTCGGCTGCAGTGAAGGAGAGGCCGCATTATTTGGTTGCAGGCCGTGTAAGTGGCACTGTATTGTCCTCAAAGCGGGCAAAAAAGTTATTTAGTCTGCCTGGGAGCAAGACATCCTGGTCCGTGACGGGGCTGGTTTTCTTTTTGTAATCCGTGATTGACTGTAGACCCTGCCACATACCTCTTGTGTCTGGCCTGTCAACAGGGCTCTGCTCCACCGACCCTGGCCTGTCAACAGGGTTCGTGCTAGATGAGGAACAGCTATATGCAGGGATAAAGTTCTTGAGGTAGAAGTTGCCCTGCTCTAAGCACAGATCTAGAATCAGATTATCCTGCCCCCAATACTAACCTTTATCTTTATCAGTGGAAAGGGACAACCTCTACTTCCTCCTCAGAGAGAGAGAACAGTAGCACCATACACCCAGCAGGGGGCAGAAGAGGGAGATAGGGAGGAAAAGGGAAGGAAAGGGAGGAAGAGATTCACTGGGCCCCCTTCACCGGTCCCCCACCACCCCTCTACGCTCTGAAACCATGTCTGTCGTTATCTTTGACTGGAGAGACCGTGTCAATGTATTGGGTGTTACCGCTTCTCTATCAAAAATGGAGGAAGGATGGATGTGGGCGAGGCGTGAGAGAGAGTGGAGTGGAGCCGCTAGGGAGGACTGGAGCGATAGAAAGACAGACGTAGGAAGTTTGACAGCAGATAAGAGGTCCTCCCTTCAAGCCTTATCTCAGTCAACATACAGCCTGCTCCTGGGATGGGACTTTATCGCTGTCAGAGTTCAAGCCGCAGAGCCAGCAGGGACTCAAGCAACATTTGATGAATCAATAACCTGTTGATAGAGTTTGGCTTGGAGTGTGGACCAGGTTGTATCTACTCCTGTGGAATATGTAATAGGGTTTAGCCGTGATAAAAGATACTAGCACTGACTTTCACAAATAAGATATGTACATATGCTGCTGCCAGAAGTTGATTGGAATGTAGTCTGGTGCAATAGCAGAAAACTGAATAAAGGAGTGATTTATTACATTTTATCAGATCACAGGGCTTGCTTATTGGATATTCTGTTTCCTAGGCTTTCCATTGACTGTGTGGAAGGGTCAGAGAAAGAAAGAGACGCAGCCATACGGTAGATGAAGAATGAGAGCTCAGTTTCCTCTCTCTGCCATCGACTGTATTCTCCATCAATGCCCCTCTGTCCCAGTGTGTCACACTTCCACCGCTCGGGCCGGGAGGGGGATAGGGGGGCAAAGGCCTCTCTCCCCCACTGTCACTCACACCTATACATAAATGTCCCTTTTCCCCCAACTGTGACATTAGCATAAATCCTCCTTCTGTGTGAAAACTCTGATTCAGAGCGTTGACCCTAAGTGGATAATGTTTAGCTCGAGAGAGGATTGTGCAGGGAGAGCCAGACAGGGCTATATTTATGAGTAGGAAAGAAGAGATAGCCTTTCTCGACATTTTCATTTACTGAAGTTACACACAGCAGTTGAATCACATTTCCCCACACAGAAATAAATGACAGACCTCAGTCTGATACTGCATCACATGGCTACGCACACAAGTCCTGAGTTAAGGCAAATATAATACTCATTCTTCAACTGCAGTCTGCAATGTGGGCGCTTCTCTCTCTTCGTTCACCAATCTCCTCATCCTTCACAACCAACCAGTCTCTTCATTTTTCCATGACTTGCCTGTTCATGTCCACGGTGGCCATTCTGTCTGTTCTCATTCAGCGGGTTCCTCCAACCTCTGACAGGATGTGACATGGCTCTCCCTGGAATAGCTGCCTGCATGCCCTGCTGTAACCGTGTGCTGCTTTGAGACAGCAGTCACTATAAAGAGAAATGGGGCGGGTCCTTGACCCAACACACAGCTCTAACAGTCAAGTGCTCCTCCTCCTCTTTCTTGTTCTTCTTCTTACAGAGACCCATCACACTATAACAGACTCACAGCGACCCAAACTATTCTATCTAGCAGACTTACAGAGGCCCATCATACTATAACAGACTCACAGAGACCCATAACACTAACAGACTCACAGAGACCCAAACTATTCTATCTAGCAGACTTACAGAGGTCCGTCACACTATAACAGACTCACAGAGACCCATAACACTAACAGACTCACAGAGACCCAACATATTCTATCTAGCAGACTTACAGAGGCCCATCATACTATAACAGACTCACAGAGACCCAACATATTCTATCTAGCAGACTTACAGAGGCCCATCATATTCTATCTAGCAGACTCACAGAGACCCAACATATTCTATCTAGCAGACTCACAGAGACCCAACATATTCTATCTAACAGACTTACAGAGGCCCATCATACTATAACAGACTCACAGAGACCCATAACACTAACAGACTCACAGAGACCCAACATATTCTATCTAGCAGACTCACAGAGACCCAACATATTCTATCTAACAGACTTACAGAGGCCCATCATACTATAACAGACTCACAGAGACCCAACGTATTCTATCTAGCAGACTTACAGAGGCCCATCATATTCTATCTAGCAGACTTACAGAGGCCCATCATACTATAACAGACTCACAGAGACCCAACGTATTCTATCTAGCAGACTTACAGAGGCCCATCATATTCTATCTAGCAGACTCACAGAGGCCCATAATACTCCAAAATACTTACAGAGACCCATCATACTCTAACAGACTCACAGAGGCCCATCCTACACTATTTAACAGACTTACAGAGACCCATCATACTCTATCTAACAGACTCACAGAGACCCATCATACTCTATCAAAAAGACATAAAGACCCATCATACTCTAACACACATAGACTCATCATACTCTATCTAACAGAATCACAGAGACCCATCATACTCTATCTAACAGACTTACAGAGACCCATCATACTCTAGCTAACAGACTTACAGAGACCCATCATATTCTATCTAACATAATAACAGAGACCCATCATACTCTATCTAACATAATTAGAGACCCATCATACTCTATCTAACATAATTAGAGACCCATCATACTCTATCTAACATAATTAGAGACCCATCATACTCTATCTAACATAATTAGAGACCCATCATACTCTATCTAACATAATAACAGAGACCCATCATATTCTATCTAACATAATTAGAGACCCATCATACTCTATCTAACATAATTACAGACCCATCATACTCTATCTAACATAATAACAGAGACCCATCATACTCTATCTAACATAATAACAGAGACCCATCATACTCTATCTAACATAATTAGAGACCCATCATACTCTATCTAACATAATTAGAGTCCCATCATACTCTATCTAACATAATTAGAGACCCATCATACTCTATCTAACATAATTAGAGACCCATCATACTCTATCTAACATAATTAGAGACCCATCATACTCTATCTAACATAATAACAGAGACCCATCATATTCTATCTAACATAATTAGAGACCCATCATACTCTATCTAACATAATTACAGACCCATCATACTCTATCTAACATAATAACAGAGACCCATCATACTCTATCTAACATAATAACAGAGACCCATCATACTCTATCTAACATAATTAGAGACCCATCATACTCTATCTAACATAATTAGAGTCCCATCATACTCTATCTAACATAATTAGAGACCCATCATACTCTATCTAACATAATTAGAGACCCATCATACTCTATCTAACATAATTACAGACCCATCATACTCTATCTAACATAATTAGAGACCCATCATACTCTATCTAACATAATTAGAGACCCATCATACTCTATCTAACATAATAACAGAGACCCATCATACTCTATATAACATAATTAGAGACCCACCATACTCTATCTAACATAATTAGAGACCCATCATATTCTATCTAACATAATTAGAGACCCATCATACTCTATCTAACATAATTAGAGACCCATCATACTCTATCTAACATAATTAGAGACCCATCATACTCTAGCTAACATAATTAGAGACCCATCATACTCTATCTAACATAATTAGAGACCCATCATACTCTATCTAACATAATAACAGAGACCCATCATACTCTATCTAACATAATAACAGAGACCCATCATA